>NC_064640.1:238995431-239050431 GCF_023864345.2 Schistocerca serialis cubense
ATCAGAATCCTGGTCTGTATAAAAACCATAGAATGACATAGTTACATGGTTGACTTGCAATGAACATGATCAGAGTCAACCATGTAATAATGTAATCCTCTGTTTTTTTCTGAACCTGTATTGTGATGGATTAATAAATGATGGAATGTTGGTGTAAAGTTTTCTCTGTATTACAGTTCCTTCATCTGTGACCAGTTTATCAAATTGCAGACTACAGCCTTTATGGCACACCTGTTGTTTGATAAGTTATTTACAGCCTTCATGGCACACCTGTTGTTTGATAAGTTATTTCTACAGTCAATGACGAATATGATGCCCTCTAAAAAATTCATAAGTTAGTTAATTTATTTATGTGGGGTATCTCAATCATCTTTCATAATTGGGAAACTGGAGTCATTAATATGTGAATGCCTCTATGTTCCACTTATAAATGAGAATTAAGATATCTGAAACTTGTTAATGTACCAAATTCCGTACATGTGTGGCCTACTTCATTGGTTAAATGGTAAGAACAGTGCAGTAATGCTACACTGAACACCAGTGGCACGCAAGACACTCAACTTGACAAGTAATCTGGCATGTAATAATTTAAGAATCAATTTACATTAGAAACAAGAAATACCACACCAACCACAACTCAGGTTACATGATTAAAGTTGCACACATCAGTAAGCTCTCCACACTGTTTACATACAGGGTCTCTAAATTCTTTTTTCTCTGCATCTGTTACCCAAATTTTGCAATTGGATGACAAAAGTGTGGTCATGGTATGGTGCTTGAACAGTATGATTAGGAATGCTATTTTATTCAAAATTATTATCAGTTTTGGAATACATACTTCATCATGGAGCGAATGTTCTGTGAAACTTTAGTAGTATTCCCAATTACTTTGAGAGTTTTAATTAAGGTTATGGAGGATACACACAATTCATTGTTCTTATTAAATATTTTCCTGTTATAAATTCTTCATTTTTAAGTGTGAAATTTCTCCATAATGTTATTGCAGAGGCTATTAACAGCTGATATTATGTGCAATATTAATACTTGGACATTGTCACTGCCAAAACCATTGTCTGTTATTAAGTTAGAATTTTTTAATTCAAGTGATTGTCAGCTTATGGTTTGTTTAAAGATGAATAATCTGTTTCTGTGTCTTATTAGTGGAACTTAATTGTTTACAAGTAAGGAACCTAGTCTAACTATGAAACTGTCTTGAAATTAATCTGGTTTACTTATTTTGTTTACTAGATGTATCAGTTACTCATTCCTAGGTGCCTGAAAACCTCAATTAAAAATTCTGAATTTTGTCTTCAGCAAGGTACATAATGAGTTCGGTATTGGAAGTAAGTTATTTAGCTTCTCTTACTGTAATATTATACACCATGTTAATATACTTCTAGAATTCTGAAATGAATTATTATTTCTTTGACTTCCCATAAATCTTTTGGGTTTATACCAAACAGATGCACAGTAGTTGATGGTGATTCAACTCCTTAGTTTACATTTTCTGTTTCTTTATAAACTTTCCATGTTGGGGGAAGGGATAACAAGCTCCACTTTGACAATGTTATCTGCCAAGTTCACACATTTCACACACTTTTTGTAGTTTAGAGAAGAGCCGGTAGGGTTATACTGGTATAATCTCAAGCATGTGTTAGGGGGTATGATGAGTCATCACTTAGGGTTGACACTGCTACAGTGTATGTGTTCTCATTAGTAAGCATAAATTGAATGTAAATGCTATAGTAAGAATTATGCTGTGATGGGTATGATAATTGAAACTGTGTGTGATTTTGAGTAAGTTAGTTGAAAGTGAAAGACGTGGTTTTCCATTAGATATAATGAACAGGATTTAAGGCAGAAACTTAAAAAAAATTGTAATGACGAAATTATCACAGCTGCTAATAAATATGGGTATGACAAACTGAAGAAGCCAAACAAACAGCACAAAACAGATTTTTGATAGCTATGTAAATGCAATTATGAAAAGAAAGATATGAAAATCTGCTGCTAGGCATGTTAAGTTCATTATATGTGAAACAGCATTCCACTTTTGATATGGAACAGTAGATCCCATATTGAAATGAGTCAAGAAATCCGTGATGGTGTGGAAATGTGAATGTGTAGAAATGTATGAACTGGAAATATTCTTTTAGCAACCAGCTGTGAAGTGATGTCAGTGCTCCTTGGCATCTTAACGAATAACATCAAAACCACATACTGCTGCTGCTGTTCTTCACACACCTGGAAATGATATCAAATTGCTAAATATTCATATTTCTTTATGAAGCTTGTGATCATTGATAATACTTATGGACATAGTATAGTATACATTAGGGGGACTGGAAAGTACTGTAATTTTTCTACATTAAATTCAAACAGATGCATTGCTTACCCCTTTTTATTTTTAATCAATGATGTAATCACCATAGTTATGAGCAACATTTTACCACCTGTGTGCAAATTATCAATGCTGGATCAATAAAAATCAATTGGTTTTTGAGCAAAATATTTGGAGATGGCATTTTGGACATCATTCACATTTTCAAATCCTTTACCACATAGATAATTCTGTAGCTATCAGAATAAATGGAAATCTAATGGTGCAATATCAGGCAAGTACGGTGGGTGAGGTAATACCTCCCACCTCAATTCATTAATTTTTTTCCTGGGTTCATCTTGCACAGTGCAGTCTTACATTATTGTGTTGCAGAATAATACCTTTTCTGTTGACAATCACTTAGCACTTTTCAATTAAAGATTGATTTTCTTGATGCAATTGTTCACAGTAACGGTCTGCATTCACAGTTTATCCATGTCCCAGCACTTCAAAATGAATGATTCTGTGATTATGCCACCAAACACACAAAAGCGCCTGTTTTGGGTGTATACCTGGCTTAGCTGTTACTCGTGGCAATTCATTCAGAGAAAGGCACTGCCTTTTGCATTTTGGATTATCACAGAGGACCCATTTTTCATCCTCAGTTATCAAGTGATTAAAAAAATAAATATATAAATAAATAAATAAAACGCTTCTGCATTGTGCCCCTGAAGCAATAATTTGCATGTGGTAGATCAGTTAGCTTTTTTTGTCTTTACCAATCTGCTAAAAATGTTCTTTGCTTGTTGAGCAAGGTTGGTTAATGGTGTCCAACTGTGCCTTGATTGTCGTTTGACACAACTTTGGAGTACACACTGCGCTGATAAATGACAAATGAATGTTGACATGTGCAGAAATGACATTACTTTTCAGTCCCTCTAATATTTTGTGTGTTAATGAAGCATCAACTGTGAGTTTCGTCAAGTGTGTAGAGCTCCCCTACCAGAAATACGCATGCTCACTCAAGAAAAATTGACAACTTTTCTTAAATTATTGCATTATACTATTTTACAGTTTTATTTATGTGTATAAAAATTAAAAATCTGTAATCTACAAAGAAACACAACCTTGGTAAATTTATTCTTTAGTAAAAGACACCAATAATAGGATTCCTTCAAAAAAGAAAAAAAAAGAAAAGAAAGTAAAGAAGAAAGAAAGGAAAAAAGATAAAGTTAGTCAACTGCAGCATTTACATGAATGTTTTTAATTCTTACCGCTAAGGAACAGTTCTCATATTATGTAAGTAGTGCTGTTGGTCATAGATTTTAAATCACTAATAAACTTCATTTAAATGGTCTTGGGCAGCACCTTTTAATACATGTTACTTAAAGAAGCAAGAAATCTTCAAACAGCTGATCAGCTGATACAAAGAAGACAATACTAAATTGATATCTGGGCTTAATCAATAACCCACTTAGAAGCACATTTCAAACTATAAGAATCAGATGTCATTGTCAGCAGGAAAGACATGGACTGAAAGCAATCAAAAATAAAAAAAACATCATTACAAAAGAAAAATTTTTTTCTTTCAAACATCCACTAAATAAAGCTGACTGGATGAGCATTTTGTGCCAGCGACGAATATTCTGCGACACTAATCATATGGCATTTTTAATTAATATCTTATTTATGCAATACAAATTAGTAGTAACTTATTAACATTAGAAATATAGACACATTGCAAAAATAAAAACCTGAAATTCACATGTGGTAAAATTACAGACAGTGAGCCATTCCATGACTATTTCAAAATTCATATGAAAATCCTGAACAAAGGCAGTCATGAACACAATAAACTGAACATCAGTTTACGATAAACTCTAAGAATACATCAAATACTTTATAGAAAGTGATCAATGAGTGAAATGTTAAACAAAAGTGAAGACTCAATCAACAATGTGCGTTAAGCATGAAGACATAGTCAATAATCATTTCATAAACACTGTTGACGAAGCTTCTTCTTTAATCAGTACTCAAACATCATCTCTTAGCTCTGACCTTGAGTTACTCCCAAGATCACTGTTTCTTGACACATACACAATATTATAATACAGACATAAAGCAATTGGACACTTCTGTGGTTTTGTAATTTATCTGATTACCTAACAGAATTAATCTACTGTAATGTGTCTTGTTACTTCTTAAGTACAACAAACTGCTCTTTACTGTCAGGTCACTATCAGAAAATTTTTCAAGGCTACAAAAGTTTTTCCTTCTCAAATTAACAGGAAAAGAATTATATTAATAATTATAGACCCATGACCATCATACCAAATATACCAGAAGTTTTTTTTTTTTTTTTTTTTTTTTTTTTTTTTTTTTATCAGTGTATGACTGTATTGTTAAGTACCTGCAAAGGACTTTCTTATTGACTATCAGTTTGCCCTTTGGAACAGGAGTTTAGTTTTTTTCCCTTATAAATGAAAAAGTAATTTTTAAGTGTGCATTTCAGCTACATTTCAAGAGGAGCACACATTGTTCATAAAGTTTATATTTTCCACCTGCATCGACAGGTATGTTGTAGAACAAAAATTTGCAATTTGTGATCATTTGGTAATTAGCCCTTGGGTGTCCCCACTTATATCAACAAATCACAGAACTGCATCAAGGAGTCTCATAGACAGTATCTCAAACTCCTTTGTGTGTAATTGCAATAAAACCAAATCATTCTCAGCTCCAAATAGCTTTAGAAAAAAATGATTCTATAAGAGCTGTGTAATAAGGGTCTAAAGATCAAACCATTCACTTGTATAGTCACTTTTAGAATCAATTTAATTTTTCCACATTGATTTATAGATGTAGTTTAAATTTTTATCCAGCTGTGTCTAAGTTAATTATTTCTTCAATGCAGAGAAACGATACACTGAAACTGATTCATCCCATGTAAACACTGTTTATGTAAGATTAAAAGGAATATGCGATCAGAAGGCAGCAAAATTGATAATGAATCTCACTTTTTAATTAAGTGTGTATAATCTGTACAGTCAATAGCAGGAGTTTATACTCCTACTACCTACACAGATTAAGATATTGAAAGAATGCATTACAAGATAAAAGAAATTACTCAGATAGTCAAAGCAGTTGAAAATTTAATTATGATGGGGGCTGGAATTTGATAGTCGAAAAAGGAAAAATAGTAGGAGAACATGGGCTGGAAAAATGGATGAAAGGGGAATTCACCTGGTACAACACCGCACAAAGCAAAATATAATCACTGCTGACATTACCTTTAAAAATCATGAAAGAAGATTGTATACCCAGTAGAGACTTGGAGAGATGCAAAGGTTTCAGAATGATCCCATAATGTTAAGACATATTTCAAAACCCAATTTTAAACTGTAAGTCATTTCCAATGGCACATGTGGACTCTGACCATAACTTACTGGTAGTGAACTTCAGATTAAAACAGAGGAAATTGTAGAATGGTAGCAAATTATGGGGATGGGATTTGGATCAACTGGAAGAGATTCTCAAAGGGAGCATAAAGGCAATATTGCACTAAAACTGGACAAGAGAATACAAAAGGAAAATAAATGGCGTAGCTTTGAGAGATGAAAAACCAGGTCCAGCAGAAATCTTTCGATAACACATGAAATATTGAATTTAAAAGAAAATATAAGAACACAGCAAATGAAGCAACAAATGGAATACATACATCTACATACTGAGTGACAAAATGCAAAGTGACAAAGCAAGAATGCCTAGATTGCAACTGCAAAGGTTTACAATGGGAAGTGCCCCCTGACATGCACTTCACTGTGGTTTATAGAGTACATATGTGATGTAGATGTAGAAGAAGACTTAGATGAAAATAAGATGTAATATATGATACTGCAAGAAAAAAATTGGCAGAGCAGTGAAAGACTGAAGTTGAAACAAGCCACATGGAATAGGCAATGAGGCAATGTAGAAACACAACGAGCATACTGACCTTACAACTTACCTTTGAATGGAGTTTGCAGAAAGGAAAACCTACATTTGCAGCATTTGTAGATCTGAAGAAAGCTTTTGAAAATTGTGACTGGAATATACTCTTTGAAATTCTGAAGGCAACTGGGATAAAATCAAGTGAGCAAAAGGCTATCTACAACATGTACAGAAACCAGGCAGCAGTTCCTAGTCAAAGAATAAGAAAGGGAAGCAGTAATTGCAAAGGGAGTAAGCTAGGGCTGTAGCCTCCCCCTGATATTATTCAGTCTGTACATTAAGCAGGCTATGAAAGAAATGAAGGCGAAATTTGGGAAGGTAATTTAACAGAGGGAAGAAATTCAAATTGTGATGTATGACAGTGACATTATCAGGAACAACAAAGGATTTGGCTAAGTATTTAAACAGAATGAAAAGTGTCTTAAAAACAGGTTATAAGGTGAACATCAACAAAAGGAAAACAAGGAAAATGGAAGTAGTGTATCTGAATGAAATCAGGTGATGCTGAGAGAATTAGATCAAGAAATGAGACACTAATAAAAATAGATAAGTATTGCTATTTTGGCAGAAAAATTAGTGATGATGGCTGAAGAACAGAGGATACAAAATGTTAACTGACAATAGCAAGAAAAGCATTTCTTAAAAAGAGAATTATGTTAACATTGAACATAAATTCAAATTTTAGGAAGTCTTTTCTGATGGTCTCAGTCTGGTGTATAGCCTTTTACAGAGGTGAAACATGGATGATAAACAGTTGAGACATAAACAGAAGATAAGCTTTTGAAATGTGATGCTATAGAAGAATGATGAAGATTAGGTGGGTTGATTGAATAACTTGAAAGGAAGTAGTGACTTGACTTGAAGAGATAGACCAGTGAGGAGGAGGAGGAGGAGGAGGAGGAGGAGGAGGAGGAGGAGGAGTTTAAAGGGAATGAACTACTGGATCATCAGTCTCTCCGAATCACAAAAGAAACACATAAAAAGTGAAAACAAATGGGGACTTAATTGCTCCAACTATATAAGCAAGTGCAAGAATTTAAAAGGGTATGACGGTAGTTGTAACATGACAGGTAAAAGAAAATAGATATAACCCAGGCAGCATCTTCCACGAGAGGGTCGTAAGGCACAACAAGGTGAGGGGGGAAGAAAGTAATCTGTGGTCGAATGGGGGGGTACCTGCTAAAGGGGGAGGCTCTCCCCCCCACAACCACCCCTAACACTGGAAGTGGAGGAGTACTATAATTCAGTGTAAAATCAGCTCTCACTCAGGAAATGCTTGGTAGTGGCTGTCTAGTCATCCACAGGCATCTGAGGTACACAAGCTGAGAGCACGCTGCAGATCGGCCAGCGGGGTGCACTCAACAAGAACATGCACTATCAGCAGTAGACTACTGCAACTGCAGTGACCAGGATCTTCCTGATGCAGAAGGAACTCGTGCCTGTCTTGTGTGGCTCATGCATATGTGGCAAAACACAATGACATCTTTCCAAGAGGCCTGGAAAGATGTATGCCACACTTTAGTGGACCCTTTAATTGCTCTCCACTTGTTTTAGGTCATAGTAGCCTGCCATTCCAATTCCCAGAACCCCAAAATATTCCATCAAAGTTGTAATTGTAAGTCTGTGCCCGGTATCCCGAAGTCAAGTTGATCTTCTATAGTTTTGTCTTTAGCTAAATGGTGACCAAAAAATTTTTGGGATAGCACAGGGTTACACCTTTTAAGCAACTCATGGAATTGCTACAGATCAGAAAGTTTGTCATGGCCTGGGATTTCACATACTGCAAATCCAGAGATTTGGCAACCAACTCTGTAGTGTACACACTGCAGGCACTCTCCAGAGAGTGCTTCTCATGTCCCCTCACATGTGCAAAAGTGTAACTGATCCTGTTGTTGACTTCCCATCCATGGTGGGTCAAAAGAAACAGGTGTTGGAGCAGGGTAGGATCAGCATCCTCCTTGGGGCCACAAGAGAGGTCCATTTGTATCACAGGACAGTGCCGGGAGGGAGCTCTAGGCCTTCAGTAGAATATCCAGTCGGACCCCATCTGGTCTACCCAGTTTTGGGCGATGCAGAAACACTTGGAGCTTTTTGTTGTGGAACTGAGTTGAGTGACATGTGTGGGTAGGGATCTAACAGACTGTGACTGCATAACTTGGCGGAAACTACTGTCATCGAACCCGCAGCCGTGGGACACTGGCTTCCGCCAGGAGGCTGTCAACAGGACTCATATGGAAGGACCCTGTTGCCAACTGCATGGCACTGTGGTGAACTAGATCCAGCAAACTCAGTATGGATGGTACTACCAACCCATAGGCAACACATCCATAGTCCAAGAGCGATAAAATCAGTGCTTTGTGAAATTTCAGAAGATCTGTGTGGTCCATGCCCCACAAGGAGTGACTACAAAAATGGAGAGCATTCAGCTTCTTTATGCAAGTTGCCTTGAGCCGGTGGACATGTGTCAGCCAAGTTAGCTTATTGTCAAACAAAATATCCAAGAATTGAACATTTTCAGTGACTTCAAGTAACTGGTCACCATGATTTTCTGGGTGCGGGTGCACAGCCCGGAGTTGATAAACATGCACAACTCATTATTTTGTAGGAGAAAATTGGTAGTCATGATTCAGGGCTTAGTCATGGGCTCTCCAGACAGCCCCCTGAAGATAGTGCTCAGTGGTGTGCAGTGATCCAGAGGCATAGTACAGGCAAAGATCATCCACGTACAGTAACAGAGAGGCTGTGGGGCCCACTTCATTTATGATACTATTGATGGCAATAGTGAACAGCATGATGCTCAGAACCAGTCCTTGAGGGACACTGGTTTCCTGTACTTATTTGTTGCTGAGAGTTGAACCTATCTGGACACAAAAAAGTCAGAAAGGTATGAAATTCAGTATAAAAATGGATAAATTGCCCCGGAAACCCCACTCATGCAGTGTGGATAAGATGTGATGTCACCAGGTGGTATCGTATGCCTTCCTTAGGTCAAAGAACACAGCAATCAGATGTTGGCAATGCATGAAAGCATTGCACACTACAGATTCCAAATGAAACAAGTGACCTGTAGTGGATCAGAAGGCCCAAAAGCCACTTTGGAATTGTGACATATGCCTACTGGCTTCAAGGCACTAACAAAGACAGTGGTTGACAATTCATTTGAATAGCTTACACAGCCAATTCATCAGAGAGGCTGGCCAGTAGTTAATTAAAATATGTGGGTCCTTTCCTGGTTTCAGGACGGGAATAATAATGCCTTCCTACCATTGAGAGGGAAATAATTCCTCCCGCCAAATGGCAGGCGGCACTCAATAAGGTGTTTCGGGTCAGGAAATGACTATGGCAATTACTGCAAGCGGGCACTTCAGCAAAGTGTGCTGCAAAACATTCGGCAAGTACCATGGGATCAGTGCAGATGTTATTATTGACAAGGATGCCGGGAACTGCTACAGGTGGTGGATGGCCACAAACATGGTGGAGTTTAGTCTATATTTGGGATGATGGGATGTGGGATCATATAGTTGAGACATATTTGTCCCAACACTCTTGATTTGTTTTCTTTATTATAAACCATGCTTTTGCTTGGAGTCTCTTGAATGCTATTAAATTATCCATAGAGGGATGGCACTTGTGCCATTGAAGTGCCCTGTAGCATTCCCTGATAGCTCTGGCTATATCTTAAGACTATCATGGCACTGGCACTCGTCACGATGAGCAGGAGGAGTAGGGTTTCATTGCTGCTGCAGCATGAGTAATAGTATCAATAGTATCCTGTACCAATTTGTCGATATCTGTCATATGACTGGCTGGAAAAGTGACTGTAGAGGAGAAAGTCAGTCAGTCCGCTTTCTGAAGTGACCAACATGGAGCATGTGCCAGATGTCTGCGAGTGGGGAGGGAGAGAATGGTAGGAAAATGGTCACTGTCACAAAGGTCGCCATGGATGCACCGCTTAATTGAGGATATGATACTTGGGGGGGGGGGGGGGGGGGTATCAGGGGTTAGAATAGACCTTTATCAGGTTGCTGATAGACTGATGCCAGGAGGCTAGAACAGTTTTACTGTATACATGGAGGCATTTACCACTCTTGCAAAACCTATGTCATTCCAGGAATATCATTTTACGTTGTCACCCTGTCACAGAGATTGCTTTTGCTCTCTATGGCTCTCCAAGCATTCTAAAAGCTATCTTGTTACATTTTATCCATCTTTGAACAGGCATTTTTTTCACAAAATTCTAATTTATATCTCTGCTGTTATTCATGTGGATGAAGGCTGCAGATTCTAGACATAGCTGTGGCAGTATCCTGAGTAACAGATAATATATTCTATGATTTTAATTTTAATGAATATTTTCTAATTGAACCCATAAGTTTAATTTATGAATCAGCAACTTTATTTGTTTGATATCCATGGAGAGTTCACTTGGCAAGTTGTGTTACATGACTGCTGGTTTGGGAGATGGGTGGTGGTGTTGGTGTTGCAGTGTGGTGGTGGTGGTGGTGGTGGTGGTGGTGTGGTTGGAGGAGGGGATGGGGGGAGGTGGTTGGTATTTTTGCAATGGGTGCTGCTTACATTCTATGCAGCGATCTTCCAGGACTCTGACTGTTTACCTGACATATACTAGACTGCAAAGAGAAGGGAACAGATAAAATTCATGACTTACGGAGATCAATATAACATGTTATGATACCCAGGAATAATCTAATTATGTTAGGTGGGCAGAATATTGATCACATCTGATGCTTCTCCATTATGCAGTTAATGCTGTCCAACTGTCAGTATACGGAGGAAAAGGGCTACTTCAGGGCATCTCTACTGCCCCTTGATTGACATGGCAGACAAGTCAGAGACCATGACAGATTTTCTGCCCTGTATCCCTATTGCTGCAGAACTCAGGTACTGCTGTTTTGAAAAAACCACTGCTTTGCCCTAGATAGGAATGACTAATGCATGCATATACAATTATGTATGAGTACATTTATGGTGAACACTAAGTGTCAGAATGTTTTCTGTTCATCTCAAGGCCAATACATCCGTAAAATGCAATTTCCCTACAGTTTTTGCCCCCTAGTTCACATAATCCATGTGGAAATTAAGCATAATTCTCTCCTTCAGGGACCATACAATTCTACGAAATTAGATTTACAAACAACACCATTCAAGGTATTTTATGTTAACTGAGCTAACATTTACTTTATATTAAGTAATATGATTAGTAAGTAGTCATACTAAGTTAAATTTGTATTGTCTTAAGCAAGAAATGTTACCACTAACAAAGAGTGCTAAATTTATTACTTTCAGAGAGTTTATTACCACACTCGTCTGCCATTTGACCAAAACCAGCAACTGGATCCCAGTGACGCATTTTGTACAGGACCATGGCTTTCTCTTCCACACAGGCTGCTGTTGATGAAAAGTGTCACATCACTTAAAAGGTTCAGGACACTCTTGTTCTGGTCACATCTGACTGTCCCATCTTCATAGCAGACAAGCTCAATGGATGGATGCACAGTATTGCTGCTACTGGTAGTTTTCCACATCTGGAGACAAGAGAAGAACAGACATCACACAACATTATGTTCATTACTAGAAGACATTATAAATCCCACATTAGCAGTGGTTGGTTGGTTTGTTGGGGGAAGGAGACCAGACAGCGAGGTCATCGGTCTCATCAGATTAGGGAAGGATGGGGAAGGAAGTCGGCCGTGCCCTTTGAAAGGAACCATCCCGGCATTTGGCTGGAGCGATTTAGGGAAATCACGGAAAACCTAAATCAGGATGGCCGGACGCGGGATTGAACCGTCGTCCTCCCGAATGCGAGTCCAGTGTCTAACCACTGCGCCACCTCGCTTATTAGCAGTGGTCCAACAATGTTATTACTATTACACTGGAAAAAAGAATGCACACCATATATCTTATTTTAGATCACATCAGATTTTCTTTATTTCGTAACTGAAGATAAAAACAGTTTTAAATGGGACAAGTATTCCTCATACGGTCTGCCACATTTGAAATGATTTGGCATGAAATTATATGGCAGGTGTCATTTATTAAGGAGAGAGGAGGGAATTGTCTGTCAAATACTTTTTTAAACTACCATACATATAACTTCTGGGATTCTTTGACTTGGAGAAAAATTTTGGCTGTCTTATGGAGCAGGAATGTGATGAATGGAATGAAAAGACTCATATGTAAGTCGATATTAGAGTGTATAGTCTTGTATGCAACAGAGATCTGGACAACTAATCAGAGACATATAAACAAGCTGAAAGTATGAGAGATGGAGTTTTGGAAAAGGTCAGCAAAAATTTTCAGGAGAGACCACATAAGGAACACTGAAGTAATAAAAGTGGTAGAAGGAATATGTGATGCGATGGACTGAAAAAATTGCAGTGGTATGGGCATATAAAAAGAACGGAGGGAACAAGACTACCAAAACTGATATTGGGGTCATAAATTAATGGAAGAAGAAGGTGAGGATGACCAATGAGCACTTGGCTCTAAAATGTAGAAGTGACACTGAGAAGATTTGGTGCAGAAGAGGATAAATAAGATCGAAATACATCTTAATGAGAGAATGTTTAAGCACTTGTGTAGTACTCATTGCAATAAGTTTCAAGCGTATTGTTACATTCAAGAGAAGCCTCTGTATTGAGGAAAGTGCATATATATATATATATATATATATATATATATATATATATATATATATATATATATATATATATATAAACACCACTCAAGAAACAGAGAATTGATTCAACCTATGTTAGTGTAAAAGAAGAATATGTACCTCTCTGCTACAGTTTGCATTAAACTTCACCATAATAGTAATGTTGAAAGCTGAAAGAGGATTCAGGCAAGGAGAGTTCACATCATCATAGTAGTTCTCAGCTGTTGTAAAAGTGGTTTGCACATTCTTAAAATGTTTGGCTAAGAATGAACAGGAGGAGGCAGGAACTAGCAGATGCTGTCAGACAAGGCATGGGGTGGCTGGGAGTTTGGTTTAAATTATTGTCAAAAAGGAGGCATGAGAATACACAGGAAATGGAAACTGGTCGGAAAATACATAATGCTTATCTGCAGGAAATGTAGCCTGTAACCCAAAATATATTGTCATGATCTCTCCACTGGCAAAATATTCAGCATATGTTCCCTTTTCATACTATTATACCTGGGAAAAGGTTGGAAAGGAGGAAGTGACCATGAGAAAATAATTGGAAAATCAGCAAAAGGTTAATATTCTGTGAGTGTGGAATGTTAGAAGACTGAATGTGGTAGGGAAGCTAGATACAGTAGCAGTCTGCAAGTTGAAGTGGAAATACGATAAGGGTTTCTGATCATACAAATATAGTCACAGGAAGATATGATATAATAGGAGCAGGATTCACTGTGAACAGAAAAGTAGAGGATATAATGAGTTGTTATTAACAGTTCAGTGACAGGATTATTCCTATGAGGATTGGCAAACAGTCATCACGAACAACAATAATTCAGGTATACTTGTAAACAGCAAAAGCAGAAAATGAGAGAGAGAGAGAGAGAGAGAGAGATAGAGATAGAGAGAGAGAGAGAGAGAGAGAGAGAGAGAGAGAGAGAGAGAGAGAGAGAGAGAGAGAGCGAGAGAGAGGGCATACAACATGTAATTCAGTACATAAAGGAGATGGAAATATAATATTAATGGAGGACTGGAACACTATAGTAGGAGAAGGAATAAAACATAGAGTTACAGAAGAAATACAGAAGGAAGAAGAGAAGGAAGACTGAGTCCCACACTAAATTTCAACTAGTAATACCAATAGCAAATACAATGTTCAAGACTCACAAGAGGATGAGATATATTTGGAAAAGGCTTGGAGAAATGGGAAGATACCATCTGGATTACATTATAATGAGGCAGAGATTCTGAAATCAGATGCAGGATTGTAAGGTGCACCACGTAGCAGATACAATTTAATAATGATGAAGAGTAGGCTGAAGTTGAAGAGAATGACCAGGAAAAATAAATGTCTAAAGAAGTTAGATACTTAAGTACTCAAAAATAAGTATGCACATCTGAAGTTGTGAGATTTTAGATAGTATGATAATGAATACCACAGTAGGCAGTTCAGTAGAAGAAGAGTTAACATCTCTAAACAGGGCGATCACAGAAAATGGGCAGAAAAACATAGATACAAGGAATGTAATTGCAATGAAACCTTGTGTAACAGAAGAAATACTTCAGATAATTGATGGTAGACTGAAATACAAAATTGTTCAGCAAAATACAGTGATGCAGCAATGTAAGTCACATAAATTACTTAGGAATGAAATCAGTAGGTAGGGCTTGGAAACTGAAGTGAAATGATGGCAGGAAAAATGTGAGGATATAAAAAAAAAGAAATAGTTGTTGGAAGAATAGATTCTGCACATAAAGAGTCAATAAAACGTTCAGTGAAATCAAAAGCAAAGGTGTCAACATCAAGAGTGCAAAAGGAATTTCACTGTTAAATAGAGAACAGGGAGCAGAGAGGTGGGAAGATTATGCCAAAGGCCTCTAGGCCTACGTGATGGAGAATGAAACAAATGGATTTTGTTATGGGTGTCATCAGAATTTTTTTCATTTCTCAAACGGTACGAGAATTTTGTAATGAATAAAAACTCTCTACTCCAGATTTCAGGGAATGCAGAAGGGATAGCTGACTTTTTTTTGGAATTCTGTAAATCACTGGGGAAACAAAATTGTTCAAGTTAGCGTGTAGAATCTATGACACTGGAGACATGCCATCAGACTCAGAAAAACAACGAATTTGGCACTAGGAAAGGTAAATACACCATAGGTACACTTCTGACATTGAGCTTGATGATGGAAGCAAGACTTTAAAAAAAAAAATGCAATTTCATAGGATTCCTTGACCTAGAAAAACGGCTGAAAATCTGAAATTGTGCAGGATGTTGAAATAGTCGGAAAAATAGGTATAAGCTATGGGGAAAGATGGGTAATATGTAATAGGCTTATGTACAAGAATCATGAGCAGGAGGGCCGTTTCCAGAGACTTTGGTAATTTATTGTACAGTTTTATTCCTTGGTAGAAAATGTTGTTTTGAGTTTTATGTTCATTTTTTCTTGGTAAACGTAAGTCGAGTCTAGCTCTTGTTCCATGGTGATGAACAGAGATATTTGTGCAGTAATTACCATTGTTATTTTTTGTGTGTACAACTGACTGGTAAATGTATTCACACGAGGCAGTTAAAATAACCAGTGTGATAACAAAGCTTCTGTCATATAAGTAACACACCTTGAGGTTATGACAACTTATGCACGTTCCAAATTTGGTTTGATTTGAACGAATAGCTTTTGAGAAATGTGTACCAAGGTTAGTATGGTCAACCATAGGAAGTACGCTGAGGACAAGGTTCCCTTACGCCGGCGGGGGTGGCCGAGCGGTTCTAGGCGCTACAGTCTAGAACCGCGCGACCACTACGGTCGGAGGTTCGAATCCTGCCGCGGGCATGGATGTGTGTGATGTCCGTAGGTTAGTTAGGTTTAATTAGTTCTAAGTTCTAGGGGACTGATGACTTTAGAAGTTAAGTCCCATAGTGCTCAGAGCCACAGGGTTCCCTTACACAACAAACACGTAGTTCGAATGAGTTGACTAGTGAAGTGGCTTGTTACTTCCCGCAGTCTACCAGAACTGTCATTGTTGATAATCGTCCTTTACGCTGCTTTTTTATGATTTATATTACGGATCATTACGTCTGAGAATAAGCCACATAATGACTGTTCCACTCTAGAAAATTACTTCCTCGTTATACTTCATGTTAGGAACACGGATGCATCGAATTATTCAGGAACAACTGCAACATTCACTCAACAAACACAAAAAGTGGAAAAATCAGCACTTTGGCAAGATTTCCTTGACAATTGAAAATTGTGCCTTACACTGGAGGCTGCGTTTTATAAGTGTTCCAATAACAAAAAAGAAGACACCAATAACAACTGAGTAATAAGTATCAGAATTTCAAATCCAAGTTGAAATGCTTCCTTGCATCACATGGTTTTCTTTGCTTTCTTTTTTTGCGAGAATGAAAATTTGCAAGACTAAAATGAAAGCCCTGAAAAATAGCCTCACACGTATAAGTTTTATTCGCTGGTTGTACGTAGTGAACGCTTGCTGTAAGATGGCACACCTGACAGATTGGATCGGACAAAAACTTTACTATCTTATTGCCTTCTGTATTTACAGTACAGTCCCGCAGTCGTGCACAGACATGAACGTAGGTGTGTCATATTTCACACTAAATCCTTCTATTGTCCCATTTGGTCAAATGACTTTGCAAGTAATGCAGACAGTCATATCGCTACAGGTCAGAAGATTGTGACAGACAGAAATATATGAACATCTCGTAGGTGGCGCACTGAGTATTCTGGAGGAGGCCAGGTTAAACCCTTGTCTGGTCGTTCCGATTTAGGTTTTCCATAACTCCTCTAAATCGCTTAAGGTAAATGCTGGCATAGTTCCTTCGAGAGTGCGTGACCTATTTCTTTTCCCATCCTTGGCCAATCCGAGCTTGTGCTCCATCTCTAAAGATTCTTTTTTTCCTTTTAGAACAGGAAAAACAATCTTGGTTGCACAAGATAGGTGCAACTAAAACTGTTTTTCTGTTCTAAAGATCTGTTACGGTTGCTGTACCAGTGCCACTGTGGCAGTCATGGAGTGGAGTGATTTTAATTCTTTTTTTCCTTGTAGTGGTCGTCTGGTGATGAGACTGTCTAGTGTTCTCTTAACTTCCGTCGAAGGCTATGGCTCCCCTTGGCCACGATAACCAGTTTAGGGCCTGTATGTTACTGCCAGACACACTCTAGTTGTTTCACGCCCTTCTTTTCAGCCCACCCCCCTGCAAATGGTTCCTGATAGTCCTTGCGGACACGCTGGGGCAATTATCTCTCTCAAGTTTTTATGCGGTCCATGTGTGGACCAGATGTAGCTGATCGCTGGATGCGAAAGGAGTTTCTATTCTAGGTCACGTCTTTAGGGCGATTAATTTTTTAATTTTCTCTAGTGTACCGCAAAAGGCTTCATTTATACTTCTCTTATTTCTTCGCTTTAACTTTTCTCTTCTCTATGTGAGGTTTGGCTTTTACAATTTCGGTTTTTTCGATTTGTGTTTTACAAGATCAGACAATTTTTAATACGTATTGCACCATACATAATATAAGTGCAACGGACAACTGATATATCTTGCCGTGATTTAAATATGAGATTTCCTGAACGTTGTCGAATGGCTAATTAATCGGCCAAGAATAATGCGCTGTAGTCTATGTTCCATTTCAGCATTTGAAGCAATCTTGAGAACACAGGATATAGCGACAGCAGTTATACCTCTGAATCAAGACGAGAACAAATTCGAGGTGGGCGATTTCATTATTTTATATCAGAATTTGAGATTACCTACAGAAAACTCAATACGGATACACATCATATTTACTGGATGAGAACTCTACTGAACACATATGCGGTTTCCCTTGGGTGACATTGAAAATAACATCATTCCCCTCAGCTAATTCCAACGAAATTTGTCGTGTTCTTGTTGGTAATAGATGGTAATACACACGCCCATGTCTACTAGTATGTGTTGTGTTCCTCTAATAGGACAGGTTGCTTCTATAACAACAACAACGACTACTATTACTAGTACTGCTATTCTGCCATCTCTTCCTCTCAGTGCTTCTGGAATTTATTGACAGAGCGAACTGAAAACGGTTGAGCACTATCATTACTTTAATCACGCTCTTATTGACAGTTGCCACTGCCACTTCTTTAGCCTACAGTCTGGAACCGCGCGACCGCTACGGTCGTAGGTTCGCATCCTGCCTCGGGCATGGATGTGTGTGATGTCCTTAGGTTAGTTAGGTTTAAGTAGTTCTAAGTTCTAGGGGACTGATGACCTCAGAAGTTAAGTCCCATAGTGCTCAGAACCATTTGAACCATTTTGAACTTCTTTAGCAGCTTGAAAATCCGTTATTTTGTGGGATTTGCTGTCCACGAATCAGCACAGTTTAAGAAAGCATCGTTCGTGTGAAACTCAGCATGTCCTTTTCTCATATGATATACTGCGAAATATGAATGAAGGGCAACAGACAGATTCCATTTTCTGGATCTCCGAAAAGTATTTGACACTGTGTCCCACCGCAGACTATTAACGAATGTACGAGCGGTTCACAGAAATGCTCTGAGTGGCTCGTACATTTCTTAAGAAATAGAATCCAGTATGTTGTCCTCGACGGCGAATGTACACCAGCCTGGAGTGTCCAAGGGAAGTGTGACAGAACCGCTATTATTCTCTGTATACATAAATGATCTGGTGGAGAGGGTGGGCAGCAATCTGCTGTTGTTTTCTGGTGATGCTGCTGTGGAGGGGAAGGTGTCGCAATTGAGTGACTGTATGAAGACACAAGATGACTAAGACAAAATTCTAGTTGGTGTGACGAATGGCAGCTATCTCGAAATGTAGAAAAATTTAAGTTAATGCAGATGAGTAGGAAAAACAAACCCGAAATGCTCGAATACAGCATTAGTAGTGTCCGCTTAGTCACGTCGGACTGCGGTAGGGAAGACGAATGGTCGAGTTCGGTTTATTGTGAGAATTTTAAGAAAGTGTGATTCATCTGTATAGGGCACCGCATATAGGACGCTAGTGCTACCTATTGTTAAGAAATTTACCTGGTCTGCCAATTGCAGAATTTGTCGCAGATGAAGGAACTGCAATGCAGAGAAAACTAGAAACCAGTATTCCTTCATTTATTAATTCATTTTTGCGCGTTTCGGCAGTCTGCTCATGTTCGTTGCAAGTCAACCATGTAACGATGTAATCTTGATTTTGATGATAGCTAACGGCGGAGAGCGTAAAAATGAATGAATACATGAAGGAATACTGGTTTCCACATTTCTCTGCATTGCAGTACCTTCATCTGCGCCCAATTCAGCAAATTGCAGACTACGCAAATTATTACCATGGTCACCTTCCTCCTTGGTGCATTAATGGCATAGCCTTTTTGTCTGTTCTTGAGTGCTGCACGAGTGTTTGGGATCCGCACCAGTTTGGATTAAAGGATAACATCGAAGCAATTGGAGCCGGCCGCTGTGATCGAGTGGTTCTAGGCGCTTTAGTCCGGAGCCGCGCTGCTGCTACGGTCGCAGTTTCGAATCCTGCCTCGGGCATGGATGTGTGTGATGTCCTTAGGTTAGTTAGGTTTAAGTAGTTCTAAGTATAGGGGACTGATGACCTCAGATATTAAGTACTATGGTGCTTAGAGCCATTTGAATTTGAAGCAATTGGAGGCGGGCTGCTAGTTTTGTTACCGGTACGTTCGGCAACACACAAGTGTTACGGAGATGGTTCGGGAACTCAAATGGGACTGCATGGAGGTAAAGCGACATTCTTTTCGAGAAATACCATAAAAAAAATTTAGTGAACCGGCATTTGAAGCGGCCTGCAGAACGGTTCTAATGCCACAAACATACATTTCGCTTGAGGATCACGAAGATAAGATACCATAAATTAGGTCTCACACAGAGGCATATAGAGAGTCGTTTTTCCGTCGCTCTTTTCGCAAGTGTAACAGGAAATGAAATGACTAGTAGTGATGCAGGATCCGTACGGTGGCTTGTGGAGAATGTATGTAGATGTAGATGCAGATGTACGGTTTGTGTAACTCTTCGTAAAGTTGTTCTGTCTCATCAGAAAATGAACACGCTGATGCATCATAGTTGAACGAAGTGCGTGGAGTACGTTTCGTTTATTTCTAAATCAAATCTTACTACGCTGATTGAGATACCTTCAATACTTTTATATATATATTTTAAATTTCTTGTTTACAATAAAGCCTATGCCAGAAGTTCCTTCCTACTCTCTGCTACTGTTGTAAAAAAAGTATCCTGGTACTAATTTAATTTAGTTTTTTGTTCTTTCGTTACTCTTATGATAACTCTAAAGTACCCTATTTAATGTTATTTAACTTCTTTTTTAACTCCATTACACTATAATCGGATAATGAAGTTCTTTAAATTATTCTCCTTAAATAAAATACAGGCAGTTGGATTTCTAAAGGTTCATGTCACTCTCTTCAGCTAAACTTGACGCAGCAAGGTGTGGGCGTAGAGGTAGCTGGGCATTCCCCATGGCCCAAAGCCACTGAGTCCCTCAAAGTCACGTAGCCCCTATTTTAATGATTTCTCTCTCATGGGGGACCAATGTTAGTAGAACTTTTTGAAAGAAATTTCCGCCGTCTGACTGTAAATTACGAGGGGCGTTCAGAAAGTAAGCTCCGATCGGTCGCGAAATGGAAACGACTATGAAAATCCGATAAAGCTTTGCACAGATGTGCTGGGTAGTGTCTCTAGTATAACCCCAGTTAGCATCACGTCGCTCTTCTCATTTCTGAGCTCGCAGTGAGTGCGTAAAGATGTCTAGAAAATAGTGTCTGCCGCCAAGTACGAGGGCCTGGTGAGAAATTTCGCCTGAAGCTATGCAGCTAACATTACATAACTGTCGTGCTGTTTCTTCTTCAAGACAATTCTCAGCCGCATTCTACAGGGGCAATGAAGATGCTCCTGCATCGTTTTCAAATGGAAATGTGAGATTACCCACAATACAGTCCGCAATTGTCTCCCCCTGAGTTTCATCTCTGGTCACATGAACCGCTGTCTTTGAAGACAACATTTTGACACAGACAACGAGGTGTAGGCCAGCGTGGAGAATTGGCGGAAAGCACTGGCGGCTGCCTTCTATGATGAGGCTATTGAAAAGTTGGTACAACGCTATGACAAAAGTCTAAGTCAGAACGGCGACTACGTAGAGAAGTAGCTGAAAGGTGTAGCTAATTGTTACAAGTAAAACATTTCTGATGTTCACTGTGGTTTCAATTTGGCAATCAATCGGAGCTTACTTTCTGAACAGGCCTCGTACTATTCATTTATCTCACACAACCGTGAGTTCACCTTCATAGTCATTTTCAATTGCAAAGTGAAATACCACAAAATGTCCGACGTATCTAAATGACTTAACGTCGTCGAACTGAGACATATATATGTTTATGTCACTTCGACGATGACATGTCATTTAGGCATGCCGGACGTTTTGTGGTATTTCATCTTGCATTTGATGATGGCTAAAGCCAAAATCATGAGTGTGTGAAATAAATGAATAGTAATTTACAGTCAAATAGTGGACATTCTTTAAAAAATACACGCTATGTTATTTCACTTCTGTCGGAGTTCCAACATTCAGTAACTCTCAGGTGTCAGCAATGTCTCCGACAACCGCAACCTGTGGGTGCTCAAAGCTTGGCGAGACGTGTGAATAATACCAGTGCTGTATGGCAACCCATACCATCACGCCGGGTGATACGCCAGTATGGCGATGACGAAAACACGCTTCCAATGTGCGTTCATCGCGATGTCGCCAAACACGGATGCGACCATCATGATGCTGTAAACAGAAACTGGATTAATCCGAAAAAATGACGTTTTGCCATTCGTGCACCCAGGTTCGTCGTTGAGTACACCATTACAGGCGCTCCTATCTGTGATGCAGTGTCAAGGGTAACCGCAGCCATGGTATCCGAGCTGATAGTCCACGCTGCTGCGAACGTCGTCGAACTGTTCGTGCAGATGGTTGTTGTCTTGCAAACGTCCACATCTGTTGAGTCAGGGATCGAGGCGTGGCTGCACGATCCGTTACAGCCATGCGGATAAGATGCCTGTCATCTCGACTGCTAGTGATATGAGGCCGTTGGGACCCAGCACGGCGTTCGGTATTACCCTCCTGAACCCACCTATTCCATATTCTGCTAACAGTTATTGGATCTCGACCAACGCGAGCAGCGATGTCACGATACGATAAACCGCAATCGCGATAGGCTACAATCCGACCTTTATTAAAGTCGGAAACGTGATGGTACGCATTTCTCCTCCTCACACGAGGCATCACAGCAACGTTTCACCAAGCAGCGCCGGTCAACTGCTTTTATGAATGAGAAATCGGTTGGAAACTTTCCTAATTGTCAGCACGTTGTAGGTGTCGCCACCGGCGCCAACCTTGTGTGAATGCTCTGAAAAGCTAATCATTTGCATATCACAGCATCTTCTTTCTGTCGGTTAAATTTTGCGTCTGTAGCGCGTCATCTTCGTGGTGTAGCAATTTTAATGGTCAGTAGTGTAATTTACAAACATTTCGTGCTAACTGGCTGAGACACGATGAAGTAAAGTCCCCTGTCGCTGTGAAAACCATGTCACTGCCATCTAGAACCATGTCACTGCCATCTAGCGGTGATAGGCTTACAAACATTCCCTGGAAGTCTATGTCTACGACATGTACGGCATCTGCAATGCTTCAAAGCAAAGTAATACTGGCAACTGATTCAGAATTGCACTTCTGTTGTTTGGTGGAGGTTCCGATGTACCATAATATATCCGTTGAAACATTCCACAGAACAATTCGACATTTGTGTAACGACACTAGACCTACGGCCGGCTGTACCATATTCTTCTCTGGAGACTTCTGTCAAATCTTTGCAGTAAATCCAAGAGCGACGAGAGTAGACGAATTCAAAGCATCTGCAATTGCCAACTATCATAGCATGTTAATGCAAGTCCAAAATTAATGAAATAAATGAAAAATTACTGTAGTGTATGCGTAATTACACGAAAAATTTAAACTTAAAATTAAAACATTCTTGAAAGTCTCGGAATCCCTGGGACCGATATTCTGCCAGTATCGATATCTATAACGGGCAAAAATCGTCGAGATTCTCGATTCCGGGGATGGATGAACTGTCTACATACATAAGTAAGTTTTTACGGAACTCTTGGAGCGGGTACCACTTGCACTTTTTTTTTACTGCACAGTTAGCCAGCGAACTGACTGCATTTATTTGTTCGTGTAGGAAACTCCTGACGCTGAAGCCTACACACCTCCAGTTCGAATACTTTTGTCACTATAGGCAGTGGCGGGTCAGTTAACAATAAATCTTTTTAGAGGAATCTCGCTGTAATACGGACTGCAGACGCTATAGTAATCAACATCCCATAAAAACGCTTAGTGGGCTTTTTTTTTTCTCTTGGACTCGAGCATGATCAGCATTTGGCGGGCAATGCGCTAGCAATTGCGTTATACGTGTACACCTCACCAACTGGCTAAAAGTGAACTCGTCATTGTTTCCTCCGATACCCTCCTGGTTCGGCAGAATTTCTCTTTGCGAATCAGTTTAGACAGAAACGGCAGAATGACTATTAGCTGTCGGGTCGCGAGGTACACTTACATTTCCATAGTATCTAGTAGTTGAAACTTCCTGGCAGATTAAAACTGTGTGCCGGACCGAGACTCGAACTCGGGACCTTTGCCTTTCGCGGGCAAGTGCTCTACCAACTGAGCTACCCAAGCACGACTCAAGCCCCGTCCTCACAGCTTCAATTCCGCCAGTACCTCGTCTCCTACCTTCCAAACAATGGTCTAGTAGTTGCTTAACGTATCTCAATATTTTATCCACAGCCCACAAGGGTATTCACAACTGTTCGTAGCAATTCTAATAAAATTTAGTGTCAATTTTTTAACGTTTCTATTGTTCATTTATCGTTTGGTTTCTAAAACAAACTGAAAATGTCGTCTGGTGGAAAATAACGACTGAACACATTCCTGTTAATGTCGACATTCGAATAATTATATTCGTCAAAATCGTTTTCAGCGCAATGCGTCCTTGTCTTGCTGTTGCCTTCCTTAATCAAGCACACTTTTATGGCTGCTTTGACACTCAGTTCTTTCTTTGCTAAAGACTGGCTGTTATTCGCTTTTATGAGAACACATCAGCGCTCTCGCCTCCTGAATCATTTCTACTGAGGTTTAAATTAAAAATCAAACACAACACTCCCGGCTGTGTATTAGCGATATATGTGCCATAACAGCAGCCAAAGAGATTCCATTAGATATGGCATTGATTCAGAACTACAGAAGAAATTTCAGGGGATGCTCTGTTGCAGAGGAAGTAACGCAGGTTGGAATGAAGGGGCCTGCGGTGTGGCGAGGCTGCGCAGGCAGCGCTGTCAAGGTTAGCACGGGCAGCCGCTGTAACGGAGCGTCATAATCACCGCCACAGCCTCCAAGTCTACGCCATCCCTCAACTTCCGTTCCCCCATCGACACAGCCGCCATACGCCATGATTTACGCCGACAGTTTCTTGGGCTACAATGGTACTATTACATTTATCCTCTACATTACTTTCACTCGTAATCGTTTCCTATACACATGCTTCCTGTGGCTCTTCGCACATCCAGTATTTTCTCTGCCGTGCTTAACATTCATTAATTACCAATGGAAAATTGCACTGAAATGCAGGAGGACCTGCAGCGAATTGACGCATGGTGCAGGGAATGGCAATTGAATCTCAATGTAGACAAGTGTAATGTGCTGCGAATACATAGAAAGAAAGATCCCTTATCATTTAGCTACAATATAGCAGGTCAGCAACTGGAAGCAGTTAACTCCATAAATTATCTGGGAGTAGACATTCTGCGAGTAGACATGATTTAAAATGGAATGATCATATAAAGTTGATCGTCGGTAAAGCAGATGCCAGACTGAGATTCATTGGAAGAATCCTAAGGAAATGCAATCCGAAAACAAAGGAAGTAGGATACAGTACGCTTGTTCGCCCACTGCTTGAATACTGCTCAGCAATGTGGGATCCGTACCAGATAGGGTTGATAGAAGAGATAGAGAAGATCCGACGGAGAGCAGCGGGCTTCGTTACAAGATCATTTAGTAAACGCGAAAGCGTTACAGAGATGATAGATAAACTCCAGTGGAAGACTCTGCAGGAGAGACGCTCAGTAGTTCGGTATGGGTTTTTGTTGAAGTTTTGAGAACATACCTTCACCGAGGAGTCAAGCAGTATATTGCTCCCTCCTACGTATATCTCGCGAAGAGACCATGAGGATAAAATCAGAGAGATTAGAGCCCATACAGAGGCATACCGACAATCCTTCTCTCCACAAACAATACGAGACTGGAATAGAAGGGAGAATCGATAGAGGTACTCAAGGTACCCTCCGCCACACACCGTCAGGTGGCTTGCGGAGTATGGATGTAGATGTAGATGTAGAATTAGGTAATGGTGCACGGAAGAAAGCACCTAGCCTGCTGCAGTGTGTTTTACTTTAACTCGGTAGCTGCATTCGTTAGGTATTGGTTTACTTCTAAAACGAAGCTCGATGATAATCTTCGTTTGGTCAGAGGTTTGTTTTCCATGTTCAACGTGACTTTTACCTCTATAAGTGTGCTCGATCCCTATTCTGTCTACGATTTTTTCTGTCACTTATGAATTCTTTCATCTATGGCTATGAGGTTTATAAATGAAAAATGCCAAGTAGTACAGTGTTTCGGAATCCGCGTAAAGGGTAAGTCGATCCAGAGGTCGGAGGAAGGCAAGGACATCCTACCTTCAATAGGACAATGCTCTATGGTGCCCAAATAAACCTTCGGGTTGATGACACTTTTATATTAATTATTTCTGTGTGAAAATGTGGACTTGCTCATTGGTCCGGATTATACAGGTTGTTCCAGGAGGAGTGGTTCATATTCAGTGATATAACAGGAACGATCATTCGAAGCAAAGAAGTGTAGTAAATATAGGCTCCAAAATGCATATCTTAAGACCTACGAACGCTTTTTCATTTTCGGTACTGTGAAACATATCAATAGAAGAGAATGTTTCACAGTAGCGAAGATGATCAAGTACTGATAGCTCTCAAGGTATGCATTTTAGTCCCAAGCTACTGAACTTTTTACTTGGTTTGGTCCTTATTGCCACATCTCAAAATATGGAAAGCAAAGAGTCTGTACAAGAAAAGATTTGTTTCATAATGTTGAAGATAATGAAGTGCTCATAGCTCTTAAGGTACACATTTTAGAGCCCTTGTTCAGGAGACTTTTTTGTTCCGAATGATCTTTCCTGACACAACCCTGAATATTGACCATGCCTTCTGGGACCTCGTGTATACGTATAAACAGATGCAGCTGCGGCAATCGAGTGAGATGGGCGCGCGTTGAAGCACTGGATATTTCCTTAGGAAAAACAAAGTTGGTATTGTTATAGCAGATTATGAATATCCATTGTTTCACTCTAATCTCTCCGCGGACTGAAAGCGTGTATCCTCTCATATCTTCCACCTTCTTCCTAAACATCCTTTTAACTAAAAGGACGTAGTGCCGCTAATTTAAGTAATCTGCCGGTGAAATATTTAGCTCTATATGGAAATGCAGATATCTGAAATTTGGTGCTCTATGCCAAACACGCGAAAGCCATCCTACTAGCTTAAGTTTTCCTCCTCATTAATCACTGTCAAACGTATGGTACGAATTTCTGGTTTTTTGGAAAGCATGGAATCCTTTCACCTGGCGGTTCTGTACCAACTGTGGGCGACTAAAAGTTGGGGTAACGTGGTACTGTGCCCCTTAATGAGGAGACAGGTTCAAAGCCCGGAGTGGTTCATATCTTCAAGCTCCAAGAAGTCCATAGTCAGTTCTTCCCCATCCTAAATCCCTTTAAGCTTGAATTAGTGCTTCGTCTCTAACGGCCCATCCGTCGATGATACGGTAAAAATTAAATTTCCATGCGTGTGCCTGCGCGCGAGAGCAGTGGTATTCGAAGTGAAATGCAATTAGTGCCCGCAGTTTTATTTTTTCCGTTATTCTCTGAAGTGCATGGCCGTAAAATCATAATGAATGTGGTATTTCTATTTATCCGCTTCCGCAAAAGTTCAGAAAGCCTCATGAAACAGTTTTCAGATTTGTGTAATATACAGGCTCGAGTTGTCACTTCGGTATTGCTACCCAACACTTGTGAAATCAGGAAATAACTGGGACTATATAGTCTTTTATTACATCATTATATACAATGAGAAGCTACGTAAAATCCACCATCGGCAAGAAAGAACACGACAGTCGACTTGCAAGTCTGAATGGCACAACCTAACATGTCGATACAGACCGGGAAAGCTATTTCGTGTACACAGTCCCGTCTGTGTAATTAAAAAAAAAAGCGAAAAGAAACCCTCGCTTCGTTATAAAGTATTTTCTGAGAGCTGTCTTATTAACTCTGCGGAAACTTCCGCTGCATGGCCATGAGGCTCTCCCAAATGACCTCGCACGCACGTAGCTGCTTCCTAACGACCGGTACCGTCAAACATCTCGCAGAATAGAATGGTGTAGCTTTTGGAACTTTTCCCATCTTTGTGGATCTGGATATAATTTTTTTCTTTGTTGCCTTTAGATATAAACTCTTTGTCATTCTACTGAGAAATCAACAAACCCACAGTCTAGTAACTCAATAATACGATAAATCTCTTTGCTCTTTGTTAAATAATGATACTGTGCAGACAACCCGCGATTGTTATTAAATGGAGGGATGCGCAGTTGTCAATCAGAAAAGTATTTCAACTCAGTGACTTTGAAATGAGAAAGTTTGTTGAAAAAATTGTTTTATTGTGTCATACATCAATGGAGAATCTCAAAGTTTGACAGTTACGCGCTAAAATTAAATGAAGCAGTGGACTCGAGGTAATGACTCGCCTGAAGAGCCGTGTGCATCTGACCACGTGAATTCCGGACTAGTATCTACCGAGTGAGGGGAAGCAGTGTATAGCACACTCGACTCGCGTTCTGGAGGACGACTGTTCAAACCCGTCTCCGGCCTTTCTGATTTAGCTTTTCCGCGATTTCCCTAAATCACTTCAGGCAATTGCCGGGATGGTTCCTTTGAAAGGGCACGGCCGATTTCCTTCCCCATCTTTTCCTCATCCGAACTTGTGCTCTGTCTCTAGTGACCTCGTTGTCGACGGGACGTTAAAAACTAATCTCCTCCCATCCGGAGTAGTACCCACGTTCCGCCTCAGTTACACGAAATGCAAACATTTCCAGAACCGTCTCAGACTTTCATACGAATAACACTAGATGAGAACCGATGGGGAACACAATTTCCGTCGCAGGCGGCGAGGGTGAGGAAAGCCGGAGGATGACGGAAGGGTAAGGCAGAGAAGAGGGGGGGGGGGGGGGATGCAGGAACCAGATTAACATGCCGATTCCGTGGAGACAGGGATAAAAACCATGAAAAAGAAGGTGTGCGTGCGCTCCAGGTTAGAATCTAATCTTAAAGCGTTCTAAACCTAATATGTAGCTCCGAGGGAGCTGCACACTTGAATGCCACTGTCTGTGCCACCCGTAACAAGTAGAACGATCAGTGACGAATAGCTGCGACCAGAAAGAAAAGAGACAACCATGGATTAACCGTGTTTGTACACGCGCTGGCTAGAGTTCCACACATCTACTCTAATGAAGAATGTGCGGATATGGTAAATGTTTACGGCTTCTGTTATGGTAGCACTCCTGCTCCAATCTAAGAATACTGTCGGCGCTTTACGACATGTGAATTCACGATTGTACAGTGTTTACCAGAGATTTTAGCACATTTCGTGAAACACGTATTCTCCCAAGTTCCCATTTTTCTTCTAAACGTGTAGTTCAACAACCTGTGCAGGAACGGCAACACATCGTTCAAATGGCGCAGCGTAGTCCTACCAGCAGCACACGGCGACTTCCTGCACATATCGGTGTCTCACGACAATGTATGGCGAACATTAGATGCGGAGAACTTGCACCAATTTACTATAAGAGTGTCCACAGTCTTTTCATTGGCGACAGTGCCACACGACTTGAATTTTGTCACTAGTTAAATGAGAATCATCATATGCTTCCATTAATACTATTCACTGATTAAGTGACGTTTACGCGCAATGGAGTCAAAAACAAACGTTAAATTCACAAGCTACAGTGGAAATCAGTTTCTAAGTTCGTTTTTCGACGAATTTTTAGTGAAAATTTGTTTGTTGAATACCGCGAAGACGTCCCTATGGCGAGGCGGATCGCAATGTACTTCCGACGGAACCTCACCACATTTTACCACTTACCCTAATCGTTGGATTGGTCGTGGCAGTACCATTAACTGGCCACCAAGATCATCATGCCTTACGCAAATAGATTTTTGTTTATGGGTTGGGTGAAGTCTGGGGTGTACAAACGAAAGGTGAATACGCGAGATGAAATTCTTTGTCGCATCATAGACTCTTATGCCCTCATTAGGGAACATGCAGAAGCTCTGAGACAAGCAACTCAACATGTTCTCCCAAGAGTGCAAAAATGTACTGAAGCTATCAGTGCAATCTTCGAACATTTATTGTGAACTGTACAACAACTGTAAGTGACGTGTTCGATAATTCTTAGAGGCGAATGTGTTAAAAATACGCATTTTTCACTTGATACTGCGTAAAATGCATGTTGTGATTTTTACGAACTGTTGTACGTGTGTAAATCTGACAATGTGCTGAATAATACAGGATATAAAAAACAACGTACATTAAATGTGATCTATCTCGGAAACCATTCGCAATAGCGCATATGTCCATATGAAGTTATTTTGCTTCAAATGATCGTTTCTGTCATATCCCTGAATATTGACCATTCATCGTGGGGCAGCCCGTATAGCGAATAGTAACGGTCTTCTAACACACCCTCGTAGTACGACTACAGCTCCTTCGACGTCTGACGAATTCCTTCCGGTAAAGCAACGTAACATTTTCTAAACTGCTTGGCAAACAAAGTGAAATACCCAGAAGACATTGTCAAATGTCAGAGTATCTTCGTATAAGCACACAGCAACGGCCAGTATGTAAATGATGAGAGCTGAAATTTCTCTGTGAAAAGTAGAACGACCACCGGAGAGCATTAGTGTTGTTCGTGTTTAGTTCTTTTACGAGGCTTCGTAGGGTACAACATCAGATGCTGAGCGACCACTATGAAGGACATGGAGGTGGCGCGTAACCGTGTGAGACAGCGTTATCAACACCTGGAAAGAGTTTCGAAGGGGTTTCATTTGGCCGGCAGGTCGAATCGTACAATGTGTAGATTTATGAGGCATTCGGATGTGACAGTGGCCCGATGTCGGACTGCTTGGAAATGCAAGGGCAGACACACTCATCGTCAAGGTTCTCACCGACCATGTGTAACCGCCACAATGTAGGATCGCAGTATTGTACACCAAGCACGTCGTAACTACTCCACATATGCGTCTGCTATCCGAGAACAAGTGGACTCCCTGGAGTAATATGTGTCAACACGCACCACTGGTCGGATATTAGTAGCAGCCGGACTATGGAACTACCGTTCCATGCGTAGGCTGCCGTTAACAAAACACAAACGGCTGTGTTTCGAGTGGTACTGTGACCGGGAAGTATGGGATGCTAATGGATGAAATCATATTGTGTCCAGCGGTGAACAGCGGTTGTGCACCACCCCAGACAAACATCGGCGGCGAGTATGGGGGCGAGATGGAAGAGATCCTACTCTTGTAACATTTTGGTGAGACACAGTGTTATGGGAAGACATCGAGTATAACTTTATGTCACGGACAGCAGTGACTGCGGAAGCTCTGATGGCACAACGGCAGGTCGCGCTCATCCTGCGTCCACATGTGTTACCTCTCATGCGACAGTATCGCGACGCCATTTTTCAACAGGGAAATGCTCGTCCACGTATGGCGGCAATGCTCGTTCACGTATGGCACGTGTCTCTATGAAATGTATGCGTGATGTTGAGTTACTACATCGGCCAGTAAGAACCGCCAGATCTGACCCCAATAGAACATGTACGGGACCAACTCTGTTCCAGTGCCAGCATACCAAGAACCAATTATAACAGCCGTGGGCCAGCTTGCATCAGATGAGGATACAACGGCTTTGTACCACCCTACCTAGCAGAATCATCCAGGCTTGAGGGGCTGCGATGTCATACTGACAACTGGGCCCATATTACCAAGTTATTCATTAATTTGTTTCGATTTTGTGATCACGAAATAAAATCACATAAACTCTCAATCCGTGAAGTTCCTTTTCGTTTCCTCCTCCACTTCCGGGTGCTTAACTACTTTTGTCAGGTAGTGGTTTTGAAGTGTCGTGTGATTTCTATGGGGCGGCGGCGGTAAAGGAAAGGGCGAATTCCAGTGCCGACATTTAGCCTACTGAATAGTTACGTGACCCAACTGAAGTAAGGCGTTCTGAAAGTAAGTTGCACACGCACTTCCACTTTGCTGCTGCTGCTGAGGCCTGAGTATTGCAGCGAAGCAACGCGCCGTGACCTTTCTGCACTGGCCGCAACACACGCGTTGCACGCTCGCATGCCGCTTTCTGTGCGTGCGAAATTTCTCACGGCCCGTCGTCATCTCCTTCATCTTTCCTGTTGCCGCTCTCACGATGGTGGTCGTCGCCGAGCAACACAGACTTCCTCCCCATTTTGAGAACGGTACTCATACAGGGTGTTTCAAAAATGACCGGTATATTTGAAACGGCAATAAAAACTAAACGAGCAGCGATACAAATACACCGTTTGTTGCAATATGCTTGGGACAACAGTACATTTTCAGGCGGACAAACTTTCGAAATTACAGTAGTTACAATTTTCAACAACAGTTGGCGCTGCAAGTGATGTGAAAGATATAGAAGACAACGCAGTCTGTGGGTGCGCCATTCTGTACGTCGTCTTTCTGCTGTAAGCGTGTGCTGTTCACAACGTGCAAGTGTGCTGTAGGCAACATGGTTTATTCCTTAGAACAGAGGATTTTTCTGGTGTTGGAATTCCACTGCCTAGAACACAGTGTTGTTGCAACAAGACGAAGTTTTCAACGGAGGTTTAATGTAACCAAAGGACCGAAAAGCGATACAATAAAGGATCTGTTTGAAAAATTTCAACGGACTGGGAACGTGACGGATGAACGTGCTGGAAAGGTAGGGCGACCGCGTACGGCAACCACAGAGGGCAACGCGCAGCTAGTGCAGCAGATGATCCAACAGCGCCCTCGGGTTTCCGTTCGCCATGTTGCAGCTGCGGTCCAAATGATGCCAACGTCCATGTATCGTCTCATGCGCCAGAGTTTACACCTCTATCCATACAAAATTCAGATGCGGCAACCCCTCAGCGCCGCTACCATTGCTGCACGAGAGACATTCGCTAACGATATAGTGCACAGGATTGATAACGGCGATATGCATGTGGGCAGCATTTGGTTTACTGACGCAGCTTATTTTTACCTGGACGGCTTCGTCAATAAACAGAACTGGCGCATATGGGGAACCGAAAAGCCCCATGTTGCAGTCCCATCGTCCCTGCATCCTCAAAAAGTACTGGTCTGGGCCGCCATTTCTTCCAAAGGAATCATTGGCCCATTTTTCAGATCCGAAACGATTACTGCATCACGCTATCTGGACATTCTTCGTGAATTTGTGGCGGTACAAACTGCCTTAGACGACACTGCGAACACCTCGTGGTTTATGCAAGATGGTGCCTGGCCACATCGCACGGCCGACGTCTTTAATTTCCTGAATGAATATTTCGATGATCGTGTGATTGCTTTGGGCTATCCGAAACATACAGGAGGCGGCGTGGATTGGCCTCCCTATTCGCCAGACATGAACCCCTGTGACTTCTTTCTGTGGGGACACTTGAAAAACCAGGTGTACCGCCAGAATCCAGAAACAATTGAACAGCTGAAGCAGTACATCTCATCTGCATGTGAAGCCATTCCGCCAGACACGTTGTCAAAGGTTTCGGGTAATTTCATTCAGAGACTACGCCATATTATTGCTACGCATGGTGGATATGTGGAAAATATCGTACTATAGAGTTTCCCAGACCGCAGCGCCATCTGTTGTTGAAAATTGTAACTACTGTAATTTCGAAAGTTTGTCTGTCTGAAAATGTACTGTTGTCCCAAGCATATTGCAACAAACGGTGTATTTCTATCGCTGCTCGTTAATTTTTATTGCCGTTTCAAATATACCGGTCATTTTTGAAACACCCTGTATCTACGTCGTTCTTAAACAGGTGAAAATCCCGTACCGTAGTTGGAACTAGTTCGTGATAAACTACAGCGTGTATGAGGCGATCTTCAACTACAGAGTTGTAAATAACGAAATTCACAGAGAATATTCTTTCATCAACAAGTGTTTTAATGTGTCGTTTATGACTAATGGGCATTATGGTTTTTTTATATAGGTAGTGATGTTGAAAGAATGAACATGGTATTCACATTATATGAGCGATGGACATTACAGTAATCCTGTATCAGAATGGAAATCGGTATATTTTCCTCTCAAACTTCTGAAGTCGTCTAATATCTAACTACCTCATTACTCAACCGTTAAGGTTCCAAATTCTCAAGCTCTGTTCTGAGTACCTATTACTCGAATAATTTAGTTGTATTTGACGAGACCAAGTTTTTGAGAATCGCAGTGCAATCTTGTCATAACATATTCCTTAACTGAAAATATTCAGATTGTTTAGCTACAACTCCGGAAGGAACTTTATGTCACAACTTGAAATTTTACTTCTTTTGTTTATTATATATTTGAAAATCAAGACTGTAGACAAATTACTGACTCATTGTTGTTTTACCTCCACTGATGGAAAAGTGTGACCTATTGTAAGTTGACGCAACCTTACAATCTAAACGTAGCACGATTATGGATACCATGCGCCAAGTTGTTAGAACCGTTAGTATTTCTAGATTCTACTCGTGTGTGCCAAAAAGCTGTATTGAAGATATCCCCGTACACAGCAGCTGAACAGGGCTTGTTAATGTCCAAATGCATAATCTCGCGGCGATACTGAGTAATAAAATCATTTACTATCGGCTGCATCTCGAGCTTTCGGCCGAACGCATCACGGCAATTTTCGAGCTCAAATCGCTGACTGTCAGGCAGATAATTTACTCCGCGGAGTAGCCACAGAAAGACTATGAGGCTTTTGCTACTACGCTAAGTGAAGAAATCAGTTACGAAACACGGTCTAGAAAATGGACAACACATTTTATTCGCTAAATGCTTAATCGATACGCGGACAAGCGGCTTTGGGATAACATCACAAAAGAAAATACAGAAATTAAGATAGATTATTATATCTGCCCCGATTGCCGCGTGTTCGAATCCACCGGGAGGATTGATGACGAGGGCTGGTTGGTGCGCCGGCCAGCGTGGATGTGGTTTTTAGGCGGTTTCCCGCATACGAATAGGTGAATATCGTGTTGGTAGCCACATCTCGCTTCAATTACGTGATTAATAAACACACACACAAACACAAACACACACACACACACACACACACTTACAAAACAATGAAAATCACGTTGTCAGATGTAACAAACGGTGTTACATCTGGAGTGTGCCCTGGGCTTAATGGTTGCAGAGGACTGACGGCACTCCCGTTCCCCGACTCAGAAAACCCGGGTTCGCCAATCCCGTACGCAGAAAAAGCTCTCTGAGGTGCTCGTCATTTATAACGACCCGAGAGGCACGTGTGGCTTCATCGAAAATACCGCGGATACTGCGACGATTACCTCCCTGCTATATCCAGATTAACATGCCGACCCTGTGAAGATATGAGCTAAGGCCAAGAAAAAGATCATCCTAGACTATAATGGTGGTATTCAGCCGAATCGGGCGTGGGTTCATCAGTGAGAAGGTTATACACGGAAACAGCCGTCGCTGAGGGCATATATTGCGTTATACAGCGATGGACTGGACAACAGTGGCGTCGCTATATGTAACAGGGTCATAAGAAAGATACCGTCAACCACACCACCAGTCTTTCTTGATACAATAATTTACCAACAGCCGTAAGTACTGCAGACATTTATTTTATAAACTTCTTATATGCAACCAGTTTCAGCATTACCTTGGATCAGCAAAGACACTACCAGTCCGTCGTTACCAACCTATCAGGGTCGGGTAGTATTGTACCACAAACGTGTGGAGTTCTAATCATTTAATTTAAAAACCTGCTAATGAATATGTCTTCGGAGGAAACTACTAATAACTCGTGGTTATAACTAAACCGCAAATACTAACAGAGGTCCAGTGTGGGCTGTAATTATCGTATGGCAGCAAAACTTGGTAGATAGCCTAGTCCGTTAATGCGGAACCGATTTACACAGGAAAAAATATAATTTGAATTTTGGCAACCAGGTGCAAATCTGGCGCTGTGAATGCAAAAAAGACGTACAGAATTGTTTCCATATGTAACGGATTAGGAACGGGACGTGAGCAGAAAAGGTCAAACAAGTGAGAAAGGCATAACGTTGATTTTATTATTAACCGTTAGTTGCACAATTTGTTCAGTATTAGCACAGGAGATGTCGACGAGATGCTTTACAGTGTCAGATTTGTACCAGGTTGCCACAATTGGAACTAATTTTTTTCAGTGTAACGCATTAGCATATACCAGGTTTCGCTGCCAGACGATAATTACAGCCCACAATGGACCTGTGTCAGTAGGTGCTCTTTAATCAGAACCACCCCGTGATTTCGCAAGGAGATCGTACTGGTTCAAATGGTTCAAATGGCTCTGAGCACTACGGGACTCAACTGCTGTGGTCATAAGTCCCCTAGAACTTAGAACTACTTAAACCTAACTAACCTAAGGACATCACACACATCCATGCCCGAGGCAGGATTCGAACCTGCGACCGTAGCGGCCGTGCGGTTCCAGACTGTAGCGCCTTTAACCGCTCGGCCACTCCGGCCGGCAGATCGTACTGGAAAGAGTTAATACCGTAAGATACCTAGAAGTAAGAATCCAGAGAGATTTAAAGTGAAATGACCACATAGACGAAACTGTAGGCAAAATAGATGCCAGGCCGAGATACACTGGAAGAACCTTAAGGGTATGTAATTCATCCACGAAAGAAATAGTTTTCAAAACTATTGTTAAACGATTCTTGAGTATTGTTCATCAGTCTGGGACCCTTACAAGGTTGGATTAATATAAGAGAAAAGATACAACGAAGAGCAGCGCGTTTCGTCATAGAATCGTTTAGTCGGTGCGAGAGCGTTACGGAGATGCTCAACAAACTCCAGGGGCAAACGTTACAAGAGAGGTGCTGTATATCACGGAGAGATTGCTACTGAAATTCCGAGAGAGTACGTTTTCAGGAAGAGTACGTCAGAATATTACTTCCTCTCACATAGGTCTCGCTAAATGATGACAATCAGAGGAATTAGAGCCCATAAAGTGGTTTACCGACAATCATTCTTTCCACGCGCCATTTACGAATGGAACCGTGAATGGGGAGAAGAAAGATAGTGCTACCAGAAGTAACCACCACCATAGACCGTAACGTGGTTTGCGGGGTACACAGGGTGGTCAGAAACAGTCTGAAAAGCTTGTAAGGGTGTTCCGTGGTAGGTTTACTGAGAAATAATTGTTATATGAAAAATTTGATACGTTACGCCGTTTCCGAGTTTCAGCATTGAAGTTAGCCAGTTAGGTCTTTGTGTGCACAAATACAAGTGGCCCGCGAGAGACGGTGTCCTCAAATGTGCGAAAAACAGAGCGGTACAAAAATTGGACATGGAACGATAGTAAGGATCGGACACTAGCAAAGGCTGAGCAGTCTCGTGCGCTATCATATACGCTACGAGAATAACTGACACTAATTGTATCTGGCGGGATGCTTGAATTTTCGCCCCCAACGGCCTGATTGGCTAACTTCAATACTAGTTAACTCGAAAATGGCGCAACGTATCGAATTTTTTTCTTAACAATCATTTCCCAGCACAACTTAACCTGCAACATCCCTACAAGATTTTCAGCCTGTTTGTGACAAATGGTCAGATTGTCTATAGCGACATCAAATGTAGAGAAGAAGGTACAAGATGTGGAATGGGCTATAGGACTGTTTATGGAAGCAGAATACGTACTAGATGGCTTCTTGTAAGTCGCCAGTATAGAGGAAGCGCCTCGTGTGTGCTCCAGCATATTTTACTGGGCCATAGAGGACAGACACGAGCTGCTGATCGGATTCCGATGTGGACGAAACTATGACACCACGACAGTACACACTCATACTTATTCCGCATTTTTTTCACTCTTACTACATTGCCAAGTTAACACTACAAACAAATCTAAACGGCGAAAATAGTAATCCTGTAATGTGCTGGTTTAAACATAATTGATGATTGAATTTAGTTTAGTGTGCACGCTGGATAATTCTGGCTTTCATATTGTGACATGGTGGCTGTTGGGATGACAGACTAAAAGCCCGTTATTCAATCGGTGCTTCTGCCAGTTAAAGGCAGTTTCACCTCTGCCAATGCGTTGTGCACGTGAGAAAGAAAGAAGTTGCACTGTGGTTCACATTATGCCTTGAACTACAGCTCTTGGTTGGGGTGGTGGGTTCTCAGTTCGGAGGGAGACAATGTCATATCAAGTCCATTACGGCTGTTAATGTTTAGTACAGCACTGTAATGCTCAAGCCACCTTCGTGTGATGGAGGGGAGAGATGCGGTGAAAAAATAGACATTTTTACCCTAGATCTGTACACTATGAAAACTAGTCCCCGTCAAATTGGGATAAGTTTTCTGAATATGGCACCGCATCATAATGTAAAAAACCGTGCTGGTCTAGACCCAGAAAAAGGCCACTGTACACGTGACCGAATCGTTGGTTTCTCCAGTATAGCTTTTTACATTATGACGCGGTACTGTACTCAGAAATCTTCTATGTCAACTGACTCTGGTCGCGGGTGCCTATGCAGTTATATCCTCCGTCCTGTTACTGAGCCAAAGTTACAAAGCGTTGCTGCGACCACCAGAACTAAAGTGCTTAGCAGAGCGGGGAGGTATAATTATATGTTTGGGATAAAAATTCTAATGACGGGTGCGGAGAAAAATTGGAGGGCATCAGCACGCGGTACGGCTCAAGAAATCCGCAGAAATAAGATTCTGTAGCCATACCTAGTGCAGATGAAGCATAAACGCTTTCGCTTCGATGCTAGAAAGCGTTGAGAAGAGAAGTGTCGCGATTTCTCCTCTTGGCCTACGAGTCGGCCGGCGAGGAATGCACGGCAAAAAGCTAGGCGGCTCCCAGGACAGCAAGCGCTGGGGTGCTTCTCCACTGGCTGCGGGCGATCGCCAACAGCTACCGTCACATTACATTCAATCTGGGAAGCAACTTCCGCTTGAAGTAGCCAGTATCGCTTAGGCTGCAGTCTTATTACTTCTTAGCAACTCAAGTGTCCAAGCTGAAATCAACCACGCCATTACAAATATCTATTCGTGCTCTTACTCTGTGCCAACACCGAGGATGGCAATGAAGAAAGGAAATATACGAGGTCCATTTCAAAAGTACTAACACTGTGCAAGCGCGACCGTAACGGCCACGAGGCCAGAATGTTAGCGATATCAAGTTGAAATTCAAGTGAGTTCTGAGCGAGACTTTCGGTGTGACGGTCGTATGTGTTTTTGCTGGTTCGCGTGGTTATGTCGTGTGTAATTCAGTCTTAAAATGGAAGCTGAAACTCAATCAGGTCGGATTACACGTAGTGACTAATACTTTGAGAGAGGTGTGTGGGAATAGTGTAGCGGATTGTAGCACAGTTTCACGGTAGTTCAAATGGTTCAAATGGCTCTGAGCACTACGCGACTTAACTTCTGAGGTCATCAGTCGCCTAGAACTTAGAACTAAGTAAACCTAACTAACCTAAGGACATCACACACATCCATGCCCGAGGCAGGATTCGAAACTGCGACCGTAGCGGTCGCTCGGCTCCAGACTGTAGCGCCTAGAACCGCACGGCCACTCAGGCCGGCTTCACGGTAGTCTGCTCGCTTCTGTGAAGATCGGGTAAGAGCTGAGGACAATCCAAAAAGTGGAAGGCCATCAACTGTAATAGACTACACCACTCCTGTTATTGGCTCTGAGCACTATGGAACTTAACATCTATGGTCATCAGTCCCCTAGAACTTAGAACTACTTAAACCTAACTAACCTAATGACATCACACAACACCCAGTCATCACGAGGCAGAGAAAATCCCTGACCCCGCCGGGAATCGAACCCGGGAACTCGGGCGCGGGAAGCGAGAACGCTACCGCACGACCACGAGCTGCGGACAACCTGTTATTGTTAACGACATTTTGAGAGAGGATTGACGAAAACATGCGAGGAAACTGCATATGAGGCCAGAATGTCTGTAACTTCAGTTTACAGACTAATAAGTAAAAAGTTAAGGATGAGAATAGTTGTTGCCAGATGGGTTCTGCATGATCTGAATGAAAAGGGTTCCGCATGATCTGAATGAAAAGCGGAGAGCAGGTCGCAAAAAGAACTGCTTCAACGTTATCGAACGAAAGGAGAACAGTTCCTGAATAGAACTGTTGCACTTGATAAAACCTGGCTACGAGATTTTGAGCCAGAACTGAAGTCTCCGTCGTCAGAATAGATAAGTTCCGACTCTATGCAACCGAAAAAAATCCGCCGCCAACAATCATAGATGAAACTGATGATAATGTTTGCCTATGAGATGAATGGAGTCATAGATACAAACAACGTGTCCCAGGGGACGTCAGTAACAGTTGCGTATTACAAACTGTTTCTGAAAAATGTTTTGCGGCCGAAAATTCGCCAAAGAAGGCCTGATATACTTGCAGCTAGTGTCCTCATTTTGCACGATAATGCAAGACCTCATATTACGTTACCAGTGAGATAAATACTCGACAAGTATGGATGGCAAATAGTTCTCCACTCAGGGCCGGCCGGCGTGGCCGAGCAGTTCTAGGTGCTGCAGTCTGGAACTGCGCGACCGCTACGGTCGCAGGTTCGAATCCTGCCTCGGGCATGGGTGTGTGTGATGTCCTTAGGTTAGTTAGGTTTAAGTAGTTCTAAGTTCTAGGGGACTGATGACCTCAGAAGTTAAGTCCCATAGTGCTCAGAGCCATTTGAACCATTTTAGTTCTCCACTCACCTTAGAGTCCTGATATAAACCTACCAGATTTACATTTGTTTCCAAAATTCAAGGAAGAACTCCGTGGAAAACGTTTATATCAATTGATGAAGCTTCCAGTGAGGTGACCCGAGCTCAACAATAAAGGTGCCCTATCCGGCATGCGAAGTTTCCAAAACGTTGGAAGGCATAAGCAAGAATAGGATTTGGAAAGGCCAGTAAAGGTATTTCGTAAAACAAACTATTTTCTTCAATTCTATCTTACAGTGTGCAGAACTTTTGAAATAACCCTCGTCTGAATACTTTACGTCTCGCTGACGACAAGCGCAAGCTGTGAACAAGAATGGCGCAGGAAATCAGCCGCAGCGTTTTCAAAGGACCCATCCCGGCCTTTGCCCTAGAGTGCTTTAGGGAAACTGCGCAAAGCGTAAACCGCGATAGCCGGATAGGAATTTGAATGAAACTACTTTAGAATGTGAGTTCTGTTCGATGAACACTGGGCACCTTCAAATTTTAATGGTAGTTGTTTACATATTTCTATGTCTACGGAAAGCATTTTCTAGAAGTCTGGTGAACAAGTTCCCGCAGCTCTTACACTACTGGCCATTAAAATTGCTACACCACGATGACGACGTGCTACAGATGCGAAATTTAACCGACAGGAAGAAGATGCTGTGATATGCAAATGATTCACACAAAGTTGGCGCCGGTGGCGACACCTACAACGTGCTGACATGAGGAAAGTTTCCAACCGATTTCTCATACACAACCAGCAGTTGACCGGCGTTGCCTGGCGAAAAGTCGTTGTGATGCCTCGTGTAAGGAGGAGAAATGCGTACCATCACGTTTCCGACTTTGATAAAGGTCGGACTGTAGTGCCGGCCAGAGTGGCCGAGCGGTTCTACGCGCTTCAGCCTGGAACCGCGCGACCGCTACGGTCGCAGGTTCGAATCCTGCCTCGGGCGTGGATGTGTGTGATGTCCTTAGGTTGGTTAGGTTTAAGTAGTTCTAAGTTCTAGGGGACTGATGACCTCAGCAGTTAGGTCCCATAGTGCTCAGAGCCATTTGAACCATTTTTTTTTTCGGATTGTAGCCTATCGCGACTGCGGTTTATCGTATCGCGACATTGCTGCTCGCGTTGGTCGAGATCCAATGATTGTTAGCAGAATATGGAATCACTGGGTTCAGGAGGGTAATACGGAACGCCGTGCTGGATCCCAACGGCCTCGTATCACTAGCAGTCGAGATGACAGGCATCTTATCCGCATGGCTGTAACGGATCGTGCAGCCACGTCTCGATCCCTGAGTCAACAGATGGGGACGTTTGCAAGACAACAACCATCTGCACGAACAGTTCGACAACGTTTGTAGCAGCATGGACTATCAGCTCAGAGACCATGGCTGCGGTTACCCTTGACGCTGCGTCACAGACAGGATCGCCTACGATGGTGTACTCAACGGCGAACGTGGGTGCACGAATGGCAAAACGTCATTTTTTCGGATTTATCCAGGTTCTGTTTACAGCATCATGATGGTCGCATCCATGTTTGGCGACATCGCGGTGAACGCACACTGGAAGCGTGTATTCGTCATCGCCATACTGGCGTATCACCCGGCGTGATGGTATGGGGTGCCATTGTTTAGACGTCTCGGTCACCTCTTGTTCGCATTGACAGCACTTTGAACAGTGGACGTTACATTTCAGATGTGTTATGACCCGTGGCTCTACCCTCATTCGATCCCTGCGAAACCCTACATTTGAGCAGGATAATGCACGACCGCATGTTGCAGGTCCTGTACGGGCCTTTCTGGATACAGGAAATGTTCGACTGCTGCCCTGGCCAGCACATTCTCCAGATCTCTCACCAATTGGAATCGTCTGGTCAATGGTGGCCGAGCAACTGGCTCGTCACAATACGCCAGTCACTACTCTTGACGAACTGTGGTATAGTGTTAAGCTGCATGGGCAGCTTTACCTGTACACGCCATCCAAACTCTGTTTGACTCAATGCCCAGGCGTATCAAGGCCGTTATTACGGCCAGAGGTGGTTGTTCTGGGTACTGATTTCTCAGGATCTATGCACCCGAATTGCGTGAAAATGTAATCACATGTCAGTTCTAGTATAATGTATTTATCCAATGAATAGCCGTTTATCATCTGTATTTCTTCTTGGTGTAGCAATTTTAATGGCCAGTAGTGTAATATACACATTTTGGAGCCCATATTTACTTGACTGTTTTCCTTGTTTTGGTTCACACTAACTCTTCCAAAAATATGGAAACCATAGAACTTACAGTAGAGATGTGTTTCACAGTATCGAAAATGAACAAGAACGCCTAGCTCTTACGGTACCCATTTTAGAGCCCATTTTACTAGACATGTTTTCTTGTTTTGGACCAGACAACTACCTCTGAAAGTTGTCTAATTTTAACAAAAACAGTACCAGTAAATGTATTCCACTGCCAGAGTTATCATAATGGTTTTCGCTTATAACTTTCGATTCAGTCGTTTCCGGACCAAGGTTTCTTACCTCAAACTGACATTTTTCCGTTCTCCACCACTCCTAAAAGTTTTTAACATCATCACGGAGTCGCCCTATATGAACTGCTCTTGTGGTAAGCAAGATCCTCGATACAACATATGTGGGACCACCTTCGTCACAATGCCAGCTACAACAGCTTGCCTCAGGAGAGGATAGGGCGGCTTTATGACGCCGTTCACAGCCGAATCAGTGGACTTCGGCAATCGTTTACAGATAAATAATGGTTAACATATTGCTCTAACGGTCGAAAAAATGCTAGCACACACACGACTCTTGTAGGATGACTGTGACATAATGCAAATTCTAATGAGTTATCTTCTTTTTTTCTGATCAGAGACAGAATTTGAATTGAACAGCAGTGTTCATATGCCAACAGAATACTTCGAAGGCGTCCTTCTCACTTCGTGAAGTTACTTTGTGGTTTTGGTTTGGGGAAGAAGTAGTGGGTGAATGTGAAGACCAACCGTATAATTTATATCGACATCACTTCTTAATTCAATTCTAAGATATTTTCCTGTAGTTTGAATGAAATATTTAAATAATTTATGTTAATATCCGGGATGTTTATTCATTTGGCGAAACATTCTAGAGCAAGGATTTTTCTATCGTTTTGCTTCGTGAACACTTTCATGTCCCAGGGAGATTAACTACAATAACTTGAATTAACTACAACAGTGTGCTTCAAAGTACTGCGCTGTCGCTGAACTAATACTGCTGGTGCCAAAGAATCATGTTTTTCCTTAACAACTTCACAGTAGAATGCAACCTGAGCTAAGTGATTTGACTGAGTCTCATTGCAACTGACTTCCGACGAAAGTATTTCACACCAATTTCTTCAACATCTCATTGAAAGACGAGGGGTCCTACCACCCATTGTGGCGGAGGTCGTTTATCGAATAAAATTTTCTTCTGTTGTGCGTTGCGAATCGAAGTACCGTCTGCTCTATCGACATTCCAATTAAATCAGTTTCCATTGTCTTGAAAATAGTTCATTCAGTCTTAGATGACTGACACTTAAAACTTATGTGACTGACTGTCACAAAACACAGACCTCTCCAAACCCAAGTTCACACCTTATGTTAAGGTACAACACATTTCTTACCATCTTCAAAGAATGTGAAACATTCCGTTGCGTACATACACGAACTCTGAAAACTGCGTGCACCTTAAGACTGTAATAGGATGTACCATTTCCAAACAAATTTTCCGGCCTGTGATCATTTTGTAACGAGTACGCTATTTAAAACATTTAAAAGTATAGACAAGCGTCACAAACTGGTAAATGCGCAATAAACACCCAGGGAATGGCAGGATGAGCTTACTACCCACTGTGGTGTACGCTGCTCTTTGACACAGTGGTGCTCAAATCATCATTCATACTTATGTCAACTTTAAAGTAAAATTGCAGGAAAGATTTTAGAATGTCTTATCAAAGTATTACAACGATACAAGCGTGTACACACGATAGGCAAACCAAAATAGAAACTAATGCTCACATTAATTACAACGTAAAAAAAGGAAAGCAATGAAAAACCCAAGAGACGTATTTAAATAGTTGAGAGTGAAGAACACAAGATGAACCAGACACAGAGCAACACTGACGGCTTTCTCCCATAAGCAGAAGACAAATTTAACATGCGCGTTTCGCTTGTCTCTTGGACATCTAAAATAATGGACAAGTCTCCAAAAACCACGTCTTAGCCTCATTTGTAATTCAACATAAGTTGCTATATATGGCCCAACAAGAGCTTGACAAATTTTGGAGCTCTCACTTTTGAAGCCGAATCCACATGTTAGAGGGCAATGTCCAAAGTGGAGGCCGATCTATGAGGTGGTTAGGCGATGCGCTACACAACGTGTCTAACACACTTACCTGTAGCTTATTCGATAAGCGATGTGAAGATGTCCAAGTAAACAATTTTTTTCGACTTGTGATTGTCTCACGTTCGGAAAGCAGGAATGAGGTCTTAGTGGATATTTATTCCCTCCTAGCGATTAGCTTAACCACGTATTTAATGCTTTCTGAAACCATGCTCCCTTCAGTGTATTAAGGGGGAGGGGGTCATGTACTTCTGTCAATTCCGCCATGAACCATGATGGATCTTGCCATTGGTGGGGAGGCTTGCGTGCCTCAGCGATCCAATAGCCGTACTGTGCAACCACAACAGAGGGTATCTGTTGAGAGGCCAGACAAACGTGTGGTTCCTAAAGAGGGGCAGCAGCCTTTTCAGTAGTTGCAGGGGAAACAGTGTGATGACTGATCTGGCCTTGTAACATCAACCAAAACGGCCGTGCTGTGCTGGTACTGCGAACGGCTGAAAGCAAGGGGAAACTAAGCTGTAATTTTTCCTGAGGGCATGCAGCTCTACTGTATGGTTAAATGATGATGGCATTCTCTTGGGTAAAATATTCCGGAGGTAAAATAGTCGACCATTCGGATCTCCGGAGGGGACTACTCAGGAGGATGTCGTTAACAGGGAAAACAAAAATGGCCATCTACGGACTGGAGCGTGGAATGTCAGATCTCTTAATCGGGAAGCTAGGTTGGAAAATTTAAAAAAGGAAATGGATAGGTTGAAGTTAGATGTAGTAGGAGTTAGTGAAGTTCGGTGGAAGGAGGAACAGGACTCCTGGTCAGTTGAATACAGGGTTATAAATACAAAATCAAATAGGGCTAATGTAGGAGTAGGCTTAATAATGAATAAAAAAATAGGAACGCGCATAAGCTACTATGAACAGCATAGTGAAGGCATTATTGCAGCAAAGACAGTAGTAACATAGCAGTAGGAGTTTATATGCCAACTAGCACCGCAGATGAAGAGACTGGAGAAATATATGAGGAGATAAAAGAAATTATTCAGATAGTTCAGGAGACGAAAATTTAATAGTGATTGGGGACTGGAATCTTACGGTAGAAAAACGAAGAGAAGGAAAAATAGTAGGTGGATATGGACTGGGCGAAAGGAATGAAAGAAAAAGCCGCCTGGTAGAATTTTATACGGAGCGTAATTTAATTCTAGCTAACACTTCTTTTAATAACCGTGGAAGAAGGTTGTATACGTGGAAGAAATCTGGAGACACCGGAAATTTTCAGATTGATTGAATAATGGTAAGACAGAGACTTTGGAACCATATTTTAAACTGTAAGGAATTACCAGGAACAGATGTGGTCTCTGACCGCAATTTATTGGTTATGAACTGTAGACTAAAACTGAAGAAACTGCAAAAAGATAGGAATTTAAGAGGATGGGACCTGAATAAACTGACCAGATGTTGTAGAAAGTTTCAGAAGGAGCGTTATGGAACTATTGACAAGAACAGGGGAAAGGAATACAGGCGAAGAAGAGTGGGTAACTTTGAGAGATGAAATAGTGAAGGCAGTAGAGGATCAAGTAGGTAAGGAAATGAGGACTAGTAGAAATCCTTGTGTAACACAAGAGATATTGAATTTAACTGATGAAAGGAGAAAATATAAAAATCTAGTAAATGAAGCAAACGAGAAGAATACAAACGTTAAAACATGAGATTGACAGGAAGTGCAAAATGGCAAAGCAGAAATGGCTAGAGGACAAATGCAAGGATTTAGAAGCATATATCGCTAGAGGAAAGATATATGCCGCCCATATGAAGGTTAAAGAGACCTTTGGAGAAAAGAGAACCACCTGTAGGAATATCAAGAGCTCAGATAGAAAACCAGTCCTAAGCAAAGGGGGAAAGTAGAAAGGTGGAAGGACAATATAGAGGGTCTATGCAAGGGAGTTGTACTTGAGAGCAATGTTATGGAACTGGAAGAGAACGTAGATGAAGATGAGATGGGAGATCTGATAATGCGTGAATAGTTTGACAGAGCACTGAAAGACTTAAGTCGAAACAAGACCCCCAGAGTAGACAACATTCTGTTAGAACTACTGAGAGTCTTTGGAGAGCCACCAATGGCAAAACTCTTCCATCTGGTGAGCAAGATGTATGAGACAGGCGAAATACTCACAGACCTCAAGAAGAATACAATTATGCCAATTCCAAAGAAAGCAGGTACTGACAGGTGTAAAAATTACCGAACTATCAGTTTAATAATTCATGATTGCAAAATACTAGCACGAATTCTTTACAGAAGAATGGAAAAACCGACAGAAGCCGACCTCGGGGAAGATCTGTTTGGATTCCGGAGAAATGTACGAACACGCGAGGCTATACTCACCCTACGACTTATCTTAGAAGATAGGTTAAGAAAAGGCAAACCCACGTTTATAGCATTTGTGGACTTAAAGAAAGCTTTTGACAATGATGACTGGAATACTCTTTTTGAAATTCTGAGGGTAGCATAGGTAAGATACAGGGAGTGAAAGGTTATTTATAATTTGTACAGAAACCAGACGGCAGTTGTAGGAGTCGAAGGGCATGAAAGGGAAGCAGTGGTTGAGAAGAGAGTGAGACAGGGCTGTAGCCTATCCCAGATCTTATTCAATCTGTATATTGAGCAAGCAGTAAAGGAAACAAAAGAAAAATTTGGAGTAGGAATTAAACTTCAGGGAGAAGAAATAAAAACGTTGAGGTTTGCCGATGACATTGAAATTCAGAGACAGCAAAAGACCTGGAAGAGCAGTTGAACGGAATGGACAGCGTCTTGAAAGAAGGATGTAACATGAACATCAGCAAAAGGAAAACGAAGGTAATGAAATGTAGTCCAATTAAATCAGGTGATGCTGAGGGAATTATATTAGGAAATGAGACACTGAAAGTACCAGATGAGTTTTGCTATTTGGGCAGCAAAATAAGTGATGATGGTCGAAGTAGAGAGGATGTAAAATATAGACCAACAATGGCAAGAAAAGCGTTTCTGAGAAAGAGAAATTTGTTAACATCGAGTATAGATTTAAGTGTCAGGAAGTATTTTTTGAAATTATTTGTATGGAGTGTAGCCATGTGTGGAAGTGAAACATGGACGATAAACAGTTTGGACAAGAAGAGAATATAAGCTTTTTAAATGCAGTGCTGCAGAAGAATGCTGAAGATTAGATGGGTAAATCACGTAACTAATGAGGAGGCACTGAATAGAACTGAGGAGAAAAGAAATTTGTGGCACAACCTGACTAGAAGAAGGGATCGGTTGGTAGGACACATTCTGAGACATCAAGGGATCACCAGTGTAGTACTAGAGGGAAGTGGGCGTCGGGAGGGGGGCGTAAAAATCGTAGAGGGAGACCAAAAGATGAATGCAGTAGGCAGATTCAGGAGGTGGTAGGTTGCAGTAGCTATTAGAAGATGAAGAAACTTGCACAGCATGATGGAGAGCTGCATAAAACCAGTCTTTGGACTGAAGGCCACAACAACAACATTAACATTCTTAGCCCTAATAATGCAGTACTAAATAATAATACTACTAACACTGTTGTCCTTGTCGTCGTGTGACTAGGGCATCCCGTCGGGTAGACCGTTCGCCGGGTCTAAGTCTTTCGATTTGACGCCACTTCGGCGACTTGCGCGTCGATGGGGATGAAACGATGATGATTAGGACTACACAACGCCCAGTCCCTGAGCCGAGAAAAACCCCGACCCAGCCGGAAATCGAACCCGGGCCCTTAGGATTGACATTCTGTCGCGCTGACCACTCAAGTACCGGGGGCGGACACTACTAACACTATTAATGCAAACAAAATAACTTAATCATGATTATACAAAGCGGAAGTTATAGTTACTTAGAAATAAACTGAGATGAAACTAACTAATTAACAAAAGACTGGAAGTAGTCTCCCATTCCATTTGAAACAATGTTAAATACTGAGGCCTTCCGCTTTGCGACAACCTCAGCATGTCTCGAAGACTGACGGCACCGAATGATGAAAATTTATACACCTACGTTTCCTAAAGATATAAGCAAACTATGCTATTTTTGTATTAATCTACTGGGACTAGCACTTCTGCCACTGTGTGGCTTCAATAACACTCGAGCCATCACAACTTACATATAATCGTATTACTGTACTACATTACATTTAATACTGTATTATAAAAAACTCACAGGTTATTGTGCGACTAGACCAATTCTTAAGTCAATGGAGTTCCACGCAAAATTAAGCATACTGTCCTATAATTAGCTAGTAATGTGTTTCTGTTAAACAGAATTACAATTATGTATGCTGCTATTATAGAGGTGATTCTTACAATATATACAATACTTCACTGATCTTACAGGGCTTATGCGATTTTTTTGTTACAAATGTATTCGCGCACGTATTTCTGGCCAATCACTTGCATGCCGTATCAAAACACTTATTCCCTAAGGACCACCACTGCTAACAGCCACTTGCACCTATCCTGCCATGGTATCTACACCAAATCATCCATCTTCTTGTACGTTACGATGTCCAGTAACCTCAGAGTATTGGTATTCCTGCGTAATAACTTAATTTCACTCCGAAAGGGTTCACGTCTGCTAGCTTTATTGTTGGAGGTGACATCTGGAAAGCACATTTTCAGCAGATTCGAAGCTACTACACTAACAAAATTCTCATGGTCTCTTTGCTAAGCTGTGTTCCAAATATTGGAGGTGCTGGTCGTGTCCTACCATAAGATACACCATACGACTGAAATCATTTCTAGTCTCTCTAATGTTCAGGAGGATAGTCCCGCGTTTCCACTGTCCTAGTCCCGCTGCAAGTCCAGAGTCCAGTTTCGGAAACCTGACTTGTTTATTCTAGAACCTCTATTACTTTATACCTTAGATAAATTATTTAGCCGTGACCAATAAGTCGAGGATAGACACATTACTGTGATGAAAGCGGGGCATATTTCAAGAATGACAATGAAAGCCTCTTCTGGTGTAGTACTGAAGGCTCCCGTCAACCATAGGGGGACTCTTAAGTGTATGTGCCTTAGAGCTGATCTTCGTACCAAAAGGAGCTGGAGAGCCCTAGCAATTACTGCAAAGTCCACAATGGCAGTCAGAACTATTCTTTGGTATAGCTCCACAGTCTCTAGGATTAAGTTGTAAATAGCAGTGCTAACGCTGGCAGTTTTATACACTGTTTTTGATGTTGTTTTTCTTTCGTGCCTTCGTGCCTGTACACAGTGGTTCCAGAGATTGGGTTGTTATGTAGCTTGCGCGATGGATTTTGTTTTAGGGAGAGCTTGCTGTTAAACTTTATCATATACAGTCTTTTCGTTTACGGATATTGTTAACTTGTTACCCCTGTCCCATCACAGCGCCTTTGAGAGCACTTGGTTTGCATTTTCTTCAACCTTCCGTCTGGAGTACCCAGAGATCATCACTAAGATATTGTCAACACAATCTACAACTTCATCCGCTTCATCAGCCTCATCCAGGAGGCTCATCAGCGGCTCTACTGTCAGGTTCCAGAATATTTAACTACGTACGGGGCCCTGTTGGCAGCCATTGGTGACCTTTTTTCACTGTTCAGCGATGCATTCGACTGTGTGGCCCCTACAGTAGTCCATAAAATACCAAAGACGCTTTGGGACCCAGAGATCTCTAAGCCGACTGAACATTGCGGATCAACCGATGAAGTATGCATAACTATTACGCGGTTGAGATTAAAGGATTAGTACGTCGAAGGAGTTTCCATTTTCTGAAGAGGCATTGAGCCATTACAACACTCGCTGACCTCTCATCACAGATGTTGGTCAACAAATCATTCTAACAAACTGGCCCTATGGGAAGCTGCTCCCTAACAATCCGCTCCGCGAGTTCGATGAGAAAGTCTTCGGAGGAGAACAGAAACTCGCTGCGCGGCCTTCATCGCTGTTAACTGTCACGCAAACCATGGGCCTTAATACGTCAGAGTGTGACTCAGCCAGAACAATACGGCAGGAAGCCTAAAACGATAATTAATGACTGAACACAGGCATTGTTTCACTTCTGATACGCAGTTTTTACGAGTACTGTGTGGTGGTGGTGGTGGTTGTGGTGGCGGCGGCGGCATCATTCGGCGTTATACTTTCGATGCAACTAACGGAGAACTCTGTTTACTCCTTTGCGAGACGGCTGCATCTTCATAGATGTGAAACATAAAGTTACAACTCTGCCACCAATAGTTTCAAAAAATGCACAACGCTAATTTGAAAACGAACACCTCCCACGTTGTAAGAAGTACAAGTTAGTCTAGTTATATTATGTGTGCCTTAGCAACATGAGATTTTACTGAGTAGAATTTTCATACTAAGCCTTTATCGCCACTTCCCATTTTCAACTGATCCCTGGCTGGAACGGTGGACAAGTATGAAATTATAGGTCTTCCTGGAACGAAACAACTGTAACTGTGAACAGTTATCACTGTCTAAAGCCGTCCTCAGGACAAATGTTCCAAAAATCGTTAATAAAATCTAGTAGCTATCGACTGTACAATTACTTGTTTGTTACGTCATTTTCCCTGTTCGGACGTTAGTGGTGTCAGAACACTCCGTGTGCTACGACCGCGAAGAACAGTTTTGGATTTTATGTCTGCCCATCCCTAATCGTGTTCTTACGAAATTCAAGTCTTAGAGAAGATACTTGTAGCTTTGTTAACGCTTAATAGTCCATCGTTATCCGCGTTATTAAAGAGAAAAATAAATAAGAAAAATTTTAAAAAACTGGTGAAGCAGTTGGCCACTGCCTCCTTCAGGAGCAATCCTAATGTTTATATGGAATTATATAATCTAACCGAGGAGAACCAATCAGGCTGAATGGGGGAACTAGCACCAACCAACAGCCAAGATGGCTTACCCACGGCTCAAAACCTGCGTTCTTGTCCAACTGTGCTGGTACTCAGTCTCTAAGATATCTATGTCGACACTGCAGACGCCAACCTACTATCCTTAGTGTCGGATTTTAATCTGGCTCTGTAAACCCCGACAGTAAAATACTGCTTAGTTTGTTTCTCTCGTGATTGGTAAATTCGCTGCATTGACTGAGCATCAACCTGAATCGCTCGTGTTTGTCTGCACCCACCACCTTTCCAGTTCATTAAACACCGAGCAAGGTGACACAGTCGTTACCACACTGGACTCGCATTCGCGATGACGACAGTTCAAACCCGCGTCCGGTCATCCAGATTTACGTTTTCCGCGATATCTCTAAATCGCTCCAGGTAAATGATGGGATGGTTTCTTTGGAAGGGCACCATCCGAGCTTGTGCTCCGTCTCTAATGATCTCGAGGTCGACGGGACGTTAAAAACAATATTCCTTTTATTTCATTACATTATACATATATCTATTCCTATGACTCTTACAACATTGCTAATTTACGAATTCTCTGCCACCTCAAAGCCAAGTTTCCTCTAAGTACGAGGGGTGTTCAATAACTAATGTAACACTTTTTTTCTCGGCCAGTCTCGTTTGAAGAAATGCAGAATTTGCTGTGGGACATTGCGGGATATTCCCGCTTTAGCCCATATCGTTTCATGAAGTCGCCATAGGTGGCGGCGCTGTACGGAGCCTTCTAAACGGCGTCAGTAACGGAGGTCCGTTCCAAGCAGATAGCTGTCATTGAGTTTCTTTTGGAGAAAAACTAGACCATAGCAGATATTCATAGGCTCTTATAGAATGTCTATGGACACTTGGTAGTGAACAAAAGCACGTTGGCGAGACGTCTGTCATCGTCGCAACAATGCCGCGCAACCCTGTCCTACTTCCCGAGTGCCGGCCGGTCGCACACAGCTGTGAGCTTCGCAATGCTGGAACGGGCGGATGCTCTCATTCGAAGTGATCGTCGTCACCATGAAAACGCAAGGCTTCACACAAGTCTGTGCACCCTTGATAAGCTCACAAAATTTCATTGGACTGTTTTTCCTCGTCCACCCTAGAGTCCGGATCTCGCACCTCCATCTGTTTGGCCCAATGAAGAATGCAGTCCGCGGGAAGTAGCACTTGGATGAGGGGGGTAGGGGGGGGGGGAGGGTTTATTGATGCACCAAGACGTTGGCTCCCACGTCGACCAGTAGACAGATACCAAGCGGGCATACGGTATCACGAATAAAACCAACCTGCTTTCAGAAAAAAATGTGTAGCATTACTTATTGAACGCCCCTCGTAATTCGCTGTTTGCTATCGCCTTCTGTTTGCAATATCTACAGTTATGAATATTTGACTGGACAGCTTGTGAATCTCTCTCAAAATTTTTCTTTATGAGTAACTCCTTGTTTTCGAGCTATTTTCCCCCGTTTCATACCCTATCCTGGTAGTGGATAGTTACAGAAGCTACTTTTCTGACTTCCCAGAAGTATGAAATAACTGTTACGTAAAATAAAATTAATTTCACCTTTATGTTACATGGTTGTATGTTGTATGGTAACCGGGGACCTAGAAACGACGGAGAGGCTCCGTCCCCGCCGCAGCGGCAGTGGTCCACAACACCACGACGACTACCGCAGTCCACTTCACCACTCCGCCTCCCCACACCGAACCCAGGGTTAGCGTGCGGTTCGGCCCCCGGTGGACTCCCACTCCAGGGAACGTCTCACACCAGACGAGTGTAACCCCTATGTTTGCGTGGTAGAGTAATGGTGGTGTACGCGTACATGGAGAACTTGTTTGCGCAGCAATCGGCGACATAGTGTAGCTGAGGTGGAACGAGGGGAACCAGCCCGCATTCGCCGAGGCAGATGGAAAACCGTCTAAAAACCATCCACAGACTGCCCAGCTCACCGGACCTCGACACAAGTCCGCCGGGCGGATTCGTCCCGGGGCCAGGAGCTCCTTCCCGCTCCGGAAAGCCGTGCGCTAGACCGCTCCGCTAACCGGGCGGGCCCAATTTCACCTTTAAGTCAATTTTTAAATACATGGTTTTTAATTTTCTTTCATGTATAGCTCTTAACCGCTTTATTCGCTCTCTAACACCAAACAAATGACTGTCTGTAATCGTGCATCCTAATGGAATTAAGAAAACTTTGGAAACAAGTGAGTATCAGAGATATATAAATATTTTTATTCTAGAAATAAAATCTGCCAATAAAAAATCTGAACAGGGGAATTGATCGAAAACGACGACAACGCGGGGACTTAGTGACATCATTTCACTACCGAAGATTAAATGTCAAATGTAAGAGTTCTGAATTCGATATGCAATTGATAATGGTTTTGTCAACACTTTCTGTGACTGTCAGCTCTGGTAATAAGTACTCTCTGAATGCGAAAAACCTGAAGTCGTATTTGAATTTCATAGCATACTGCAGATATTTCCATAATCGTCTGGGGATCTGCTTATTAGGCTAGAGCATAGTTTCTCAACCTGGAGTCGCGGTGATATTAAGAGGGGGGGGGGGGGGGGAGAATGATGGTGAAGTAACCTAAACAACAATAAAATAATTTTATGAGAAGAAATAATTTATTATAAACATTTTGCTTATAATAAGTACACATCTAAAGAAAATAAACTGTGATGGTTGCATTTGTTTTTAATTTAAAAATTTCTCTATACGTGGCTCTACGTTAGAAACACACAAAAGCAAATTATTTTCGAGCGATAAAAGACAATCCCTTTATTTAGTTTTTAGCACAATCATAGACGAAAACTCCTTTTCAGTACTTCTGTGGCTAAATTTCCATATTCATTTCGACGAGGAAGCCAAAACGTAAGAAATCTTCAGATGTAAATTGCAGTAGTAGCGTTTTGTTGGTAGACAGTTCTGTGAGCTAGTCGTGAATGTCAATTGTTAACTTAGTCGCAGCCACAAACGCTTTCACTAGACGGATTAAGTACCCATCTTTTCGAGAAATCAATTTTAACTTCCGACAAATACTCTGTCAACTGACATCTTTAGCTCACGCAAATGCATCTTCAAGCATCCAAACTGTGGTGTTTCATTCAAATTTTACTCAATATAATCCGAAGTGAGTAGAAACATTTCCAAATTTTTGCTTTGAAGGTGAGGAGTTCAGATATCAACCTTCTTAATGACAGCATGAACTTCGTCATTAATAAAGTATTTTTATCACAATTAGAATGGCGTGGCGTTTTTTTATCATGGAAAAATATTATTCATTCGTCTCGCAATTTCAGTACCCGAGGTAATACCATTCCTCGCGATAACCAACCTAACTTCCGTGTGGAAAAAAAACAACAACAACAAAACATTTTTACAGCTTCACGAACAATTGGATTGAGATTTTGTGACAATATAATACCTGTGAAGGGTGGTTCAAATGGCTCTGAGCACTATGGGACTTAACATCTGAGGTCATCAGTCCCCTAGAACTTAGAACTACTTAAACCTAACTAACATAAGGATATTACACACATTCATGTCCGAGGCAGTATTCGAACCTGCGACCGTAGCGGTCGCGCGGTTCC